>NW_016907864.1:1214193-1266030 GCF_001483705.2 Eufriesea mexicana | reverse complement strand
GGACTCGTAATCCTGGTCGGTGTAAATATACTCGTACGCTAAAGTATTCGAGCCTTTACCTTTGTTACGTTCAACCACTACAGTGTGCATATATTAAACCGGAATTCTAAACTTAGATCGATAAAATTGGAAAAGAATTCAATGATAAATACGCTTTGTAATACATTTACGTAGTTACGGGCCGTGGTGGCGCTAGTGAGTTACGTGGAAAATCGTCCCACAGCTGTTACACTTATAGGAACCTTTTATATCTTGATTAACCAAGTTCCCTGATAACTTTATCGATATATTCGCGAGAATTTGTCCTTTCTGTACAGCTAGAAATAAATTTAAAAATTATCGTTATACGCACAGCTCGGTTTTTAAAATCAGCACGTGTAAACGCCCACTACAGTGTGCATATATTAAACCGGAATTCTAAAATTATATGTATAAAATTGGACAAGACTTCAACGATAAATACGCTACTATAATACATTTACGTAGTTACGGGCCGTGGTGGCGCTAGTGAGTTAGGTGGAAAAGCGTCCGACAACTGTTACAATTATCGGAACCTTTTATATCTTGATTAACCAAGTTCCCTGATAACTTTATCGATATATTCGCGAGAATTCGTCCTTTCTATACAGCTAGAAATAAATTTCAATATTATCGTTATATGCTCAAGTCGGTTTTTAAAATCAACACGTGTAAATGCCCAATACTTGCACGTAGGAGTGTATATTATGACGACGTGGCCCGCATTCTTCGCGAAACGCAATAACACCTCTCCTCGTGAATTCTCCTCGTCACGGCTTTCGCGCGCCATCGTTGCTCGCGCGTGTTCGCGCGTCACGCGTCCAGAAGCGCGCCTGATCTTCAACGACGACCCCCGGTTCCGTAAACTCGGCGCGGGGTGTATTAATATTGCATTCGAGACCATCTGGCGACACGGCGGGTTATTAAAATGTAAACTTCATTATCATTCCCCCGGTGTAATTACATTTTTTTTCTCTTCCCTCCGCTTCGTTCTCCCGCTTCTTTCTCCCGCTTCTTTCGCCGCCAACCCTGTCGGTACTGTAGCCACTCGTTGGCTGCCAGTTACATTAGCGAGATCTCATTCCGACGAGGGGTTGGGAGGGGGTTGGAGAGAAGAAATCGAACCACTGGAAATAGTAACTCCAGTCTCCTCGTTCTCCGTTCGATTTCATCTTTGCTTACTTTACCCGGTCGAGGGCTCCTTTTTACGCCAGCCGGGCCGGTTTTCATCCCAGGGCGGATTCACATGGGCGCGTTTGATTGTCCTGGCCGCTGTCGTTCAGACGGGTAAATTAGTTTTAATCGACGTTTTGCTCCAACTCGTCCATTATTGACACGAGCCGGGACCTAGGTATCGGCTGAGTGTTCCCGCGTATCTCTATACCCCGGGAACGGGTAAAACAATGGAAATGAAGTTGATCTTCAGCCCCGTTAAATCGAAACCCCGCTATAACGTTTCACCATTTACCGGGATGTTAAACGGGCGGCTCCTCGGTGCGTTGAAAATGCCGAGTGACTGCATAGTCGATAATCGCGTCGTAAAATACCTGGACGTTGGTTAACCTTTCATCTAGTCAGCGTCATAGACCAGAGGGAGCCACGCACTCGGCCATCTTCCACCGTGGTATTTACTATCGACTGTTCAGCCGAATTACCGTGTCATTATTACGATTAACCAGCCAGGGGAGAAGATTACGAGGAAAATTTCCGCTCTTAACTCCAATTACCTCGTGGAATCGCTAGGTTACGCGGTTACGTCCAGCCGCGGGATCACGAATTAATAGCGATCGCGGGGCAGGCACAAACGAATGTAATTACTTTTCTCATTTCGTGCGGAATCTCCCGTGGAAATTACGCGGAGGCCTGGTCCCGCCTTCTCGGCGGGCACGGCCGTCGAAATTAACCACTTTTCGCGCGAACCCGGCGAATTGTTGTTAATTAATTCAGCCAGAAAGCGGAGAATATGGGGATCGGTGTCGGGCCGCACACGTTCGTCAACAAAGAGGCTGGCAATTAATTAACCAAAGTGGTCCCGGCGAGGGTTGACGCATTGTTGCAGTCTGCCAAGCTGGACCATTGTTGGATGCAGGATATCTCGCGACCACCTGAAACCGTGTCCTTGTTTCCGCGTCCTTGCACCGATACAAACTTCCTGGCCGCTGCTCCTGCTCGGGTAGAAGCCGACGGTCTTTCGACGGTTCCACGAGCATTGTTAGCGTCCGAGCATTGTAAACGCCGCTATCAATTACGCTACGCGATTTATCGTCGGCGTAAAATCACCGTTTTACGGTGCGGATCCTGCCCGATTATCCGGCACCGATCCACCAGTCGTAAAGACCAATTTGTGCCCAATTATCAAACTCGATTGTCCAAACATGTGCCTCCTTAATGGTCACTGGCTGTTCTGTCACGGTCATTCGCGTCCCGTGTCGTTTGAAGTGTTTACGAGGTGGTTAGGGTGCAGGATAAGCGTTGCGGAGGTTCGAGGAAGAGATAGAGGAGGAAGGTGTCGAAAGATGACAGTATTTACACACGTGCTCAAACATTCTGCACCTGTCATTTCGCGACACCCTTCTTCGCGCGGTTTAAGGGATTTGAGAAAGGAAGGAACGCGATGGAGTCGAGTTTTAAGGTCAGTTTTCAACTTGGTATATAATTCTAAACGTAATCTCTGCAGGACGGTACCGATTACTGGCTCACGGGACGCGTAGGTGGCTACGCAATCGGGATCCTGGCCAGTAGGTCTGCGCGAAGAGAGATAGACTAGGATTCGCGATTTCCTTACAATGGATCTTTATAAGGAGCCTTTTACGTAGATCGCGGTGTTTCGATCGGATATCTAGCACGTTAGAGTGACGATCACTTTTCTTCAGTCTTTCTCTGGATAGATGAATCAAAAATTTATACGTGACTCGTGTTATATCTGGTGGAAGAAGGAAACAACAACGCCATCCGTTGTACTTACACTAATGATAGCCCATCGGAGGTCACTAGACATTCAGTAGTCTGTCGTAATATGGCCACTGTGCTGTTAACACTCAAACGTAATGTAATACATATATATACTAACACTCAAACACTTAACACTTAAATAAATTACAGAGCAATATACTTTTTCGTTATATATATATTTTTTTTTCGTTATATATTACATATATTATATATATAATGACAAAGTATATTGCTCTGTAATTTATTTGAGCGTTAGCAGCACAGTGGTCATATTACGACTGACTACTGAATGTTTAATGACCTGCGATGTGTATATATATATATTTAATCAATATCCTAATAATCCCAACAATATCTAATAGGCATTAAATATTTTCTTAGTACTGGATATCAAAGATAGACGTAAAATTACCAATTATAATCGATTCCGCTGTCAACTATCATTCCTATCGCAATTGTCAAAAATCTACGAATTTTCTTGCTTTCATTTTATTCGTAGATTAAAATTGTCATACCTGCATTCAAATATTCCTATTCCTTTTTCAAGGTATGAAGCAAGTTAATTAAAAATAGCTCGGTACAAAAAATTATATATGCCTCCATTAATTATACCAATTAGAGACCTCACAGTTTAATTACACGCATTACTTCGCTTTACAATCTCAAATACACTTTTACAACTTCGCTGCACTCAAAAAGCTGTCAACCGTATCTCCTTAACCCCAGCACGGTCCTCCATCATCTTGACACCAAATCGACCAGCGAAATCCAAACTTCGAAAAATTCGAAAGCCAGAGATATCCGCTCGAAACGGTATCGTGTACGTCGATGGATCCAAAAATCGATTCTCGGGGCGTGAAACACGGGAGTAAGGAGGAACACGCGAATACGTTTTGGCGTGGGTCGTTTCGACGCGGAGCGCGTAGCAAATATGGCGCCGGTGGAGGCCCTCCGCGCCCGTTTTGCAAACAATACCCTGTTCCTCGAGCTGTGTCGCGGAAATTGCAACTGCGCCCGGTCGACTATATGGAAACCGAGTTTGCGAACTCTGTCTTGGAGTTAACTTCGGACACGACCGGGGCGCCTTTCGAAAACTCGCAGCCCGCGCGGAACGAAATCGAATTGATCGGGCCGCGGGTCGGGCGGGATGGAAACGGAGTCGTCCATTCGTTGAATCGGGCGCACCTGTTCTCCGGCGAAGTTGGCGAATTCGGTGGACGATTTAAACGCGACGCCCGATGCATCGGCGCGTATTCCGCTCGGGAACGAAACGGAACACGCTCGCGGCCCGGGGACGATCAACCGGGGATGTTGGATGTTGGGTCCGGCAGATTTAGTTCGCGGCACGAGTACGTGACATGCAGCCCGAAATCCGGTCAGCTGAAAAATTCATATCCGCGCTATTAACGGCCCGGAAACTGAATATGCCATATTGGTTTTCTGCATCAGGCGTGAACCGCGCCAGGGGAAACAAATCGAGCCCGGTACAAACATTCGGTGCCGATCTTTCGCGCGCTTTATATTTCACGCACAGAGGCGTGAACAGGTACAGGATGTTGCAAAAAAATTGGATGGGATCGGTATAAATAACGCGTGTCTACTGTCCAGGCTGTATGATGAATGACGGCTGCCTGTCTGCCCGACCGAGTGGATTTTCCGTTGCCAGGGATCGTAACAATTCTCACTGATCAATGTTTCTTCTGGATATTAGGGTCTTATGTACTCGCAGGCTTTACTTTTATACTCGGTTTATTACGTTTGAGCACGCACGTCTTTGCAATACCGAATATTCTTATGAACACATGGTCATCGTACACGCAACGCTCATCCTCGCGTACACCTCCCTTGTACATTTATACGTGGATCGTCGATATTGTTTAAGATATTACCGATTTGTAGTTGATCGTATTTAGTTTAGGTACATACGTATTTCTCTATAGTGATATTTCATGTGTAAGCTTGAAATTTGGTTTATAAACCAAAGAGTCCTTTGCACTCTGCTCTCGTTGTTAGGGTGATATTGTAAGATAGCCTGTAACTCTGTTGCTCCTGCTGCGGCACTACAATTCCAGTGGATTTGTATCAAATATTTGACCGCGAAACACAGGGTTACCGTACTATAAAATTTCTAAATTTCTTAAAAGCAAATACCGTAAAATTTATTTTAACCCTTTGCACTCGAGAGGTGACCCTCAGTCGCCATTTCATAAAATTTGGAAGATCGATATTATTTAATATATCAAATTTAATGTAATGTAACAGTGTGCAAGGTATCGAAATCAAATAATTCTACAATTTTATTATTATAAAATTCTTTATTTACTGCTCAGAAAAGTATCGTCAGTTTTTTAATAGAGAATCTTTGATTTTCTATTCTTCTCTAGCCAAAAAATCGTCGAGTGCAAAGGGTTAACTTAATCCTTTGCACTCCGTTATCAGTGCTGTGGCACTAGAATTCCACTGCATTTATATCAAAAATTGTTAGATAAAATTCCCGAAGCATTGTCATATATTTACTGATAGATATTACACCAGTATATCTTTGGCAGAAGACTTAATAAAAATGAAATGCCACTTGAGTGGTACTATAAAAGTTAACAGGAAAGGTAAAATGACTCGGTGTTGCTGGTAGGTCGTATTAAAAATTTCTCGGAGTGCAAAGGGTTAATATAATAATTATAATTCCTTACAAAAATGAAATATCCGAGGTGAGACACTGTGAACCCCTTAGAAATTCTATCGCTTCAACAACCGCATACTCGTGTATACGAAGTTCAAAATCGTATGACATCTCGAAGCGTAAAACGCATTAATCCGATGTCATGGACAAATTCCAGAGAGTGAGGTACCTCGGCAAGATCGTAGATTAATAGCTTCCTAGGTTTTCATTTCTTATTCGAGGGAAATGTACTATACTTTTACCAAAAATAAAAATTGACGATAATTCTCATTATAAGATCTTCTCCCTCCCGTCCACCAATATTAATATTCTTTCCTATTTTTCCTCGCGGTTTATCGCGGTAACGAGATTGGAAAATTTTATTATCGAGTCGGCCACGCAAGGACGAGGAGAGGCGCGAGTGGTAAGAGCAGCAACGTCGTGGAGTAAATCCTTAACACCACCGGAATCGTCCCGTGGACTCGATCAAACTTTCGCCGGAGGATCAATTAGATTAAAGGAGGAGGGTTAAGAGAGGCGGCTCTGCTCGTTATCGTTCTCGCGACCAGGCGAGAACGAGGAAGTTCTGAAATCGTTTCGACTCCAATTAAATCCAGACAATGTCCAGATTACCGTTCTCGAGCGCTCGTTACTCCATTTCGTTAAGAGGGAAAGAAGAAACCAGTCGCTTCTTGACGACCAGACTCTCCGATCGACTCGTTTAATCCGCCTCGTGTCTTCCTTTTTTCTCCTTGCTTAATAAAAATAAAACGGGAACAGAAGATGGAAGAACAAACGAGCACTCGCGTTGGTTAGGTGGGCAGACGTGCCTGGAACTCGCCGCCATCGCGATATAACGAGCATTCGGAGACGAACTTTCCAAAAAAAGGTAGAATTCGATAACTCCCTATCTCGATTTTCCAAATTCATAAATTTCCACGTCAAAAACCAATAAACGATCATTTCATTCGAACTTATGTACCGTTTATGGTACATAAGCACAATCGTCCTGCACCCCTTTTGCACCCCTTGGCTCGAGCCTCCTCCACCCCTGCCTTCAACCAACTACTGGAGAGTTTTAATTTCCCGCTCTTGTGTATTAGACGCTACTAGCGACATCTGTTATTTCCTATACTGGAATAAAATCATCGGTTAAGGACACTTCTTTCCAAGCAACCGTAAAATAAGCACGTGCTCTTATCGTGAAAGCCCACCTCTAACAGCCCTCTCATTTCATCGTATTTCACAACATCAACGATTCTGTTTCCCCAAATCGTGTAGTCGGAGCCGTCCGTTCCGCCGTCATAGGTGAAACGTGTGGCACGTTTCGACCAGCAGGTTAATACTGACGTCGATGTCAACGCAATATTAATACTTTCACGATGACTGGCGCTTATCGGTGGCGCGGGCCAGCGTTTCGTCCTACGCGGTGCGTTCTCCGCGCCTGTTCAACCTGCCGCTGGGAATTCCGTTTCGTGATGAACGGGCGAGCACAATCAACAGGACTTACACCGGGGAATAACAATGATCGTATTCATCGCGATCGTGGAAAACATTCCTTGGTCGTGGGCGTGGGTGATTTATGCGTCTGGTGGACAGGCGGCCGCGTGTCGCTCTATTTACCGACCGCCGATTTCCATAAATAAAAACCGAATAAAAATGAATCGTTCTATTTACGTGGCAGAACGAAAGCGCGTCGACATCGTTGTTATCTTACGCTCTCGCGGACAATCGGTGATCAAGCCGCTCCTCGGGTAAATATAGCCGGCCTTCGCGCTATCTAGGCGAATAACAATAAGCTCCGATTACCGGCTGACGAAACGGGATCTATGCTAATCTGCGCTACGAAACGATGATTGGATCGTTTTGAAACGGCCTCACGCGAAATCGCGGCTAACCTCTGACTCCGTTTCCCAATACGACCCCCTGGCCGGCCTCGTTTCCGCGCATCCTGGCCCAAAGCTAGGGGTCTAGGGTCAAGGTTGACCCGCGCTCGCGGAGAAAGGATCCTGTGTTCCACGAGTTGTCCTTTCCCGGCGATATTCTAGCCGCGACGGGTACAGGTCTGCCGAAGCCGACTGCGAAATTGCAGTTCCACGAACGAACGCGACCGGGGGCACCGTGGACGTCGGGGGAGAGCGTAACAATGATCGCATTCATCGTATCAAACGCGCAGTCAGCACTGGTTCCCCTGTTGCCTGCCGCCGGTGATTGGTAGAAAGTGATTCTGACACTCGACCGAGGAGCTGTTGAAAATCGTCAACCGTTCATTGAGCTCCGAGGCCGCTAAAGAGCGGCCTGGCTCGTTCCAGTCTTGCCTGATCACGGCTCCTCGCTCAGCCGGGGAATCGCTGGCACGAACTCAATTTAGAGATCATTCGTTACGTCGTGATCCTTTTGCCTCTCGCTCGTCGGCTCTTCGATCGTTCTCGTTTACACGGATCCTCGCGTGTCGCTTTTTCTCCGAATTTTTTCGCCAGATTTGAAGCTCGGCATATGGGGACGTCGATAAACGATTTACCGCGTAAAATAATATATAATAATAATAGACAACGTTACAGATTGCATTTAGAATTCTTTTGTAAGTTCGATCGCTGGATTGCCGAATGATTTCTAATGAACACGACGTAGAATTAGATTAACTCCATCTAAACGCTGTCAACTCAATTCGCTGACAGTCTTCTGCGGAAGACGCTCCTTTTTATAATTACTGGGATTATGGGATTATTTAATAGTAAAATAACTACAATATATTTATATATTCTCTATTGAAGTCTTTTATTACTCAAAGTATTTCTTTCTTTCAATGCTTCTCTTGACAGACTGACAGACTCCTAGAGAGTGTCAAGAGGGAACGTGACGCTGTTCGCCTAAACCCCCAATTTTTATCCAATATTTATGTAAACATTCGTTCTAGGAATTTACATTTTATATCCTATATTGATTTTTGTCTGCAATTAAACTTATCTTTCCAACACTAGCGTTCATCCGCGATTGTTCTTTGCCCCAACATTCTAGTAGGTTCTAGATTACCATTTTCCGGAAATTATAGTTCGTTCTTGTTACTAGACCGAGTACAGGATGGATTTGAGAAACTCGTAACAATAATAATATTGTAATTTCTCAAATGAAATTGCAGCGTTTATTAAAATGCGTAGGGAACTATCGGTGCACAGTTGCATAGCAACGAAATGTATCAATTTTATTATCAATGAAGGATACTTACACAGATGCAAACGCATTTCCTTGTGAGTTTCAATAATGCTCTTGCTACTGTACCGTGTTTAAGACAGAGAATTTCCGGAAAACAGAAAATCCTCGTAAACTAAAACCCGATGCACAGCTAGAAAATGCCAATAGGGAAAGTGTCGCCATCGTTGCAAGCCTACGGTTTATTCGCAACAAACGATAATAAATAATGCAAGAACACGGGAATTGGAATGAGAACGTCAAACGTGGTCTAAGTACAGAGCTCTTGAAACGGAAGGCCAGCAGTAACTAAATTTGTCGCTAAATAACATCCGCAGTCTCTCGACGCTCGGTGCAAGCTTTATCCACTCTCATCCAGCCAGAGCATCGTCCCGGTTTCCTCCGCTCGAATTCCAAATTTTAAACAATCCTCTGCATGCAGCGACCGCCTCGCGTAGAGCATACTAGAAGATATAAGAGGATTTCTTTAAAAACGTAAACCTCTGGGTAAAAAGGTTTCGAAAGTAAACCTCGGCCGTCTAAACTCGAGCCAAAGGCAATTTGTAGCGGATCCGACGGGTGGCGCGGAATTTTATCAGCTCGCTGGCAGATTCCTGACACGGTTTTTTCCATCGTCGAAGCGAAACCGCTTGGATCGCGATCCAGAAGCGCGATAGCAATTGGTACCATTTCAGGGGCCCCGCGCTCGCGCTTAGACCCGATTGACAGCGGATGGCGAACCGGTGCCGCTAAAACCGCGGCGAATGAAATTTCGTTGAAACCGGGATCGCGAACGCGCCTGGCAAAGGCACGTATTATGATTTATACCGCGAGCATGTTTCGAGCGGGTATTTCGTGTGACATTAGTTAACAGACGGTGCAGGTAATCTTGCGCAAGCCTCAATTAGAGTCCCGATAGCACAGGCCCGATAAGCCTGGACAGATCGATCGGCCGATTTCTGCACTTGCATGTCCAGCCTGGGCTTATTCGTATTTATAACGGCGATCGTTCATTGTCGAGAACAATGGGGAGCCGGACTGCCGATGAACGATCGGAAAGGATCAAGCTCGCGAGACACTTTGCGGTTCAGTGAACGCCTTGGCGAGAGACGATAAGAAGGAAATGCAATTTCACCGATGAAAACGTGTACCGTTCGCTCGTAACGAAACAAATTGCGTCCTGGCTGCTGTCGCTTATTCTTGCCACGCTCGATTTTTCTCATAATTGCTTTTTATAATTGCGTCCGGCAGGGATCGGTCAACGGACCGCGGAATGGTCTGCTTACGAGACGATTAAACAGCTTGGTAAATTGAAACGAATCGGTCGGTGGATGTCGAAACTACGGGATCGTTCTCTGCGAGCTGCAACGGGTTATCGATAGTTGCACGGTACGTGGACATGCACGTGATCTGCAATGGATGTGGCGGAAGCAAAGAGCGGAGTGAGTCGATCCTTCGCTGCTGGACTTTGAAATTCATCGATCGGGGGAGGATGGATGCGGCGATGTTCCGGACGCTATGCAGTCCTTGCTTTCCCAAACAGGACTCATCCGAAGATGAATCGGGGATGTCGAATAAGCAGTTGCAACGATTAACACTCGCGTCGTCACGAAGAAAACGCATTAACGACGTAACGCATTAACGTACCGGGTCTTTTTAGATTCCAATTCGTATAGGTTTTCGATTAAAATTTTCAATTGTATTGAAATTTTCGTGGTGAGCTGATATTTTTGCATGAATGCAGAGATCAGAACCTATAGGATTGTTATAACCATTCCAATTCGTATAGGTTTTTGATTAAAATTTTCAATTGTATTGACATTTTCGACTAATACCGTGCTGAGCTAATATTTTTGCATAAATGAAGGGATCAGAACCTATCGGATTGCTATAGCCATTTCATTCGAATTAACCTTTCCACTCCTGAGTTATAAAGAGAGTAGCAAACGCCCTGTCCTGAAATAATTTATTCAAACAAATTGAAAAAAATTTCTCTTTTATCCTAAGAAATCACAGGACACGTCGGAACAGTTAGGTTGGGTTGAGAAAAAATTTGTTAAGCTCTAACAGCTTTGAAATCCATGGACGTTGTATCACGTTCGCAGTTATGTTGTAACGTGACGTCATACAACGTATATAGGAGTTAAAGTGTTAAATTCGCGGTAAATCTTCAATTGCAGATATCTTAAAAATTATTGAGTAGTGACAGCTATAATCATATACCTTCATTATTAGGGGAACTACCATTCTACAAAATTTAAACCAAATCGGTGATTCGAGGGTCTTGCAGTTTCCTTTGTAGCGGCATCATTCTCACTTTCGCCATTAGATGGATTCCTACTTGAACGAGGTTCGAGGACTTTCTCGCAAGTCCTCGGTAACACCCTCTGTTTCCTATATATACAATTTCCAAAGCTTCCAATAGTATCATCACTGTCCAAGGCAGGGCCTGTTGACAAGGTTGCCTCGCGAAACTCATCTCTTCTTTTTCCTTTCGTCCCTTCTAGAGGGTTCAACCCCCTTGAGGAAGGGCCCCATACCTTGTTAGAGCAAAGACATCTCAAATACCCAAGTTTGGTTATAGTAGTCTGTAGCATGACTCTTTCGTCGCATACATTTATTGCATTTGAGCAGCAACTTTTAGATAATATCGCGTATTTATCAGCTTTCAACGAACTTGCGTACACTGCTGTCTTATAACAGACCATCTGTCGCTCTTAATAATTGGCAACAAAAGATAACCAACTGACGGCGTCGTTGCCCAACAATACCTGCCTAATGTACTTACCTAATTCATACCTCGCCCGTCAGCGACATTCGCGCACGAGTGGTACACTCAGGAGAGTGATCAAGGATAAAACCGGTGTAACGGAGTATTAAAGAGTCAAAACACCGAATGCACAGAAGTGACATCGGCGATACACCGACAGTCACGGATTAAATGACAAGCAAAGCACAGCTAGTACGACTGGACTATCGTGTTTCCAACAATCCGCTCGTAGCGACGCGTAAACCTTAGCGTTTGACCGATTTCCGTGTATCGCTGGTTACCACTGTAACCCAGTTCCCCAGTCGATTATCCCGACTCCATTATCTCCGTATAAAAACGTCCGAGGTGGTCGAGCAGCTAGAGGACTTAATCGTTGCGGCAAGAAGCGGATGGCCTGGGTAAATCGCGAGTATCGGCAAAAACGGTTTATCATAAGGGTCGGCCGCCACGAGAGGACTTTTATCGGCCACCGCGATACCTCTCGCTGGGACCATTAGGCGGCGAGGCGGAGGAAGGTGTAACTGTCGAAGCTCGATAGCAAGAAAGCACGTGTCTTATGCCGTTTGGTCACGGAACGCGATAATCGAGGGTAGTCGCGAGCGGATGGCGGGAAAAAAGGCTCCTCGGTTGCGGGACGGTTTCGAGCGTGTGCGAGGGTGGATCACGGTGCCACGGACGGAGGAGGTGGAGAGTTTGGTCAAAGGATAGGACGGGGAAAAAGGGGAAAGAGGAAGGAGAGAGGAGGGTTATTTGCTGCATGCCGGTGCAACGCTGCCATGGCGATATTAAACCCGTATGATTTACAAGCGTGAAATTTGATTCGCTGGCGAGGAAACAACAGGCAATAATCAATTTCTCCGGCCAACAAAAGATATGGCGTTTCATTATAAATTATTGGCAGCCCGTAACCCAAGGCGGACACACCGCGGCGTGTGGATCCGGCAGAAAACCCAGACCCCAGCCCGCCCGTCGTCGAACGTGAATTGTGATATTCCTGATGAAAGGTGCTGCGAGCCTGTCGTCGCCGTTTCGTTGTTTTCGCGGATTTCCACGGGTTTGAGTGGCATTTTACCCTGTCGGGAACGATCCGCGATCGGGATAACCTGTAACGGATCCATTGCGATTCGGTGTCTAGCTGCATTCGATATTTCCTTCCATCGCAATGCATCTCTTTTAGATTACATATATGGGCTGTATACGGGCTGTTTCGATCATTTAATTTTATCCGGGTATAGAGTATATTTTATGCAGCTGAAGAAAGAATTTTTATATATAATAATATCCGAATAAGAAACAATTTTTATTAGTATCGGAACTATTAAAGTAGTCGAAGTAACTTGTTCTAGATACACTGTTTTTCCGAAGTAATTATGTATCATTTATTTTCATTATCTTTTCATCGTATATAAGATAATAATATTAAAAAATTACGATAGGAATGTGAGGTACGAAGATTTTTCTGAAGCAAAAACGATGTACAATGAAGATAATCTACAAGGGGTCCTTCGCAATTGGGTGTCTAGCTGCACTCAATATTTTCTTACATTACAATGGATCTCTTTTAGATTACATATATGGGGTGTATACGAGCTGTTTCGATCATTTAATTTTGTCCGGGTATAGAGTATATTTCATGTATCTGAATAAGGAACAATTTTTATTAATATTGAAACTATTAAAGTAATCGAAATGACTTGCTCCAAATATTTTGTTTTTTCGACATAATTACAAATAATTTATTTTCATTATCTTTTTATCGTATATGAGATAACAATATTAAAAAATTACGACAGAAATGTGGGGTACGAAGATTTTACTGAAGCAAGAACGATGAAGAAATGAGGATAACCTGCAAGGGGTCCTTTGCAATTGGGTGTCTATCTGCACTCAATATTTTCTTGTATTACAGTGGATCTCTTCCAGATTTTATATATGGGGTGTACAGGGGCTGTTTCGATGATTTAATTTCATCCGAGTATAGAGTATATTTCATGTATTTGAATAACAAACAATTTTTATTAATATTGAAACTATTAAAGTAATCGAAATGACTTGCTCCAAATATTTTGTTTTTTCGACATAATTACAAATAATTTATTTTCATTATCTTTTTATCGTATATGAGATAACAATATTAAAAAATTACGACAGAAATGTGGGGTACGAAGATTTTACTGAAGCAAGAACGATGAAGAAATGAGGATAACCTGCAAGGGGTCCTTTGCAATTGGGTGTCTATCTGCACTCAATATTTTCTTGTATTACAGTGGATCTCTTCCAGATTTTATATATGGGGTGTACAGGGGCTGTTTCGATGATTTAATTTCATCCGAGTATAGAGTATATTTCATGTATTTGAATAACAAACAATTTTTATTAATATTGGAACTATTAAAGTAGTCGAAATGACGTGTTCCAAATATTTTATTTTCTGGACGTAATTATATATAATTTATTTTCATTGTGCCGCTTTAATTATTATCCTTTTATCGTATATAAGGTAACAATATTAAAAAATTTTTATAGGAATGTGAGATACAACAATTTTTCTGAGGCAAAAATAATCCACGATGACAGACTACAATGGATCCTGGCTGCATTTGATATTTCCTTGGCATGGATCTATTTTAGATTCTATATACGGGGAGTCTCGAGTTTCGGTGATCTAATTTTATCCGAGCATAGAGTATATATAGTATAGAGTATATTACAGTACACAGTATATATATCATATCAGAGTATCTGTCTTAATTAGAAAAATTTTTGATTGGCGTTAGAACTAGTAGACTAGTTTAGAAACGACTTGTGTCAGACATTTTGTTTTTCCATTATATAATTCTAATATCAAGGAATTACTATAGGAAAGTGCGATACAAAGGGAATAATAAGGGATTTGCAGTGTTACGTTTAATCTACTCACGCCAGGTGTGTTTAGCATGCGTGGTCGTGAAAGATTTTGAAAGTAATTTGCGCCGGTAATACCGGTAACCAGGCACACGATCTGGACTCGTGTATCGAAATACCGGAAGTATGTACGAACGAAATGAAATTCGTTTCGCTCTATTTCCCGCCGTTATAAAGTTACATTTTTAGAAAAAAAAAATGAAAAACGCATTGCGACTTTTAAACGCTGATTTCACCTCCTCGGAATGATATTTAGCGAAACGAAAAATTGCTACACGCATAACCTCATTATGCCCCGCGCACCCGCGAACTTTCGTTGGTGAATAAAAAAATTTCGTCGAGTTTTTCGAGTAATTAAATATCACAACGTAAAAGAATTTTTTCACTTCGACGATAGAGCGAAACTTTTCAAATAAAAATGTCTAACTTTTAGTGCTCCATTTTCCCTGTCGTAAAAATTTTTTTCCTGCGAGTTCCCGTTCGAAAAACAACGAAAGTGTTAAAACCTCGATTGTCCGTTTCACCCTCTCAAAAACATTTCCTGCCGACAAAAAAGTTACGCCGCGTGTAACGATGAAACAAAGTTCCATTAGAATCCGAATTTTCCAGCTGGAGGCTTCAGAAGTTCTTCGAAAAATCCGATTGTCGCATTTCTATAGTCTATTCTAAGTTCAACTTTTGATCGATGCCATAGTTTCGCGAGGTGAAAGGAGTTTCGTGCTTAGATATCTCCATTCGCGATCTCAATTTCGACGAATGGTATTCTTCCTCCAAAAAATGCTGGAAAATCGATCCTCTTAATCCTTTCGTTATTACGGATGACTATAGTCACCGGTCACGAGAACTGAGCCATAATTAAAAAATTAAACAAGTGCTATCGTTCAGCTTGGCAAAGAATTTCGAGTGCTATTGCGATGATCCGTTTTTCCTTTTCTTTTTATTTATTTTCCAAACGACTTGGCACCGAATGCTAAATACTCCCTCGTAACTATAACGCAGGTACACTACGTACGCGAAACTATTATTAACCCTTTCGCTACTACTATATACTATAGTCACCGATTATGAGGCGCCACCTACACACGACGGGTGACTATAGTCATTGACCATAAAAATTAAGGCAAGTGCTATCGTTTCACTTAGCTCCCTTAGCTCCCTTCGCAAATTATAAGCGTTATTGCTATGGTCGGCTTTTATTTCCCCCCCTTTTTTTTCTCTCTTTTTTTTTTAAAGACTTGTCCCCGAATTTTAAAGATGGCGCACGCATAATGTTTCCCCCTTTGATACGACGCTTCGTTCTACAGTAGGAACTCCGCGCCGATGTTCATCATAGCGGAAGGGTTAACACTAGAACCAATAGGTACCTGAATATAATACTCGTAGATAATAGTAACTTCAGAGATACGACGAAGATAAGTAAATATATAAAAGCAAGTATATATTTTTAAAAATTGCAAAAAGAAAATTCCGAGACCAGTCTTTTCCACTAGATTGGTAGTCCTAGTGTTAAAATATAGTTCGAATATTTTCCCGATCCACTAGAGGAACCTCGCACAGCAAAGGATCTCGAGGCACGTCCTCGGCCATGAATCACCAAAGTCGAGCGTCGGATATAATTTAGACCTCAAAGGGTTAAACAGTATTTGTCGTACGTTAATAGAGATTATTAGGGAAAAAATATAACTAGCTAGTATTACCTCGTTTCGTTATCTGCTTCAAACTCGAGATATCGTTCTCCGGCCGGGACACGCGTCATCGGATGCTATTGTCCCACGACCTGACTTTACTTAGTCACTCCTATCGCGGTCCATTATTCCACGAAGGCCCAGGAACCGAGACGAAAATGCAGGGAGGACTCACCCTCTCCCTCTCTCTCTCTCTCTCTCTCTCTCTCTCTCTCTTTCTCCATATGTACACAGATAAGGAAGAGAAAAAGGGGGGACAAAATGGAAGAAAGGAAGAGCGACGACAAAATGGGACCATAGTTCACTTTTCGAAGGCTGTCGGAAACACCTTTATAAGAGGGACTTTAACACCGGGGCACTAAAGATAAGCCGAAAACCCCCGTCGATGATGTATGTTTGAGAAATGCAACGGAGGAATTAAGATTTACAACGTCGTATAACCATTGTGGGCCCGGTCGGAACACGCGCGCGCAACTAGGGTCACAACAATTTTAAGGAGATCCTTTTCAACTTGAGCGGAACATAATAAAGCTCGTTTGCCCGTCGCGGTCATAAATATTTATCGGTGGAGAAAAGAGTTATACAGCGGGGCCAGAAAACGCTTTATTTACTCTGTGGCAGCGAGAGTTGCAAACGTGGCTCGATTTACGACCGTTCGCCCCGATAATTCCTCGGCGAGTTCCTTCTGACGAGCTTTAAACATTTGCAACGCGCGAGACCTGCCTCGCTAACTAGAATGCCATCCTTGGATTACCACGTGCCACACTCCGATACGTATATATACACACTTGCTGGAGGATGCCTGATCTTTAATCGACGATTCGGCCGATTTATGGGAATTTAACGTGCGCGCGGCTCACGGAGACTCGCGTAACCATAAATCCGCATTACGTCGTCGGATAACGAACGTAACTTTGCGTCATCGGTGATCGCGACGATCGCGAACCTATTGGATGTACGTACGTATATACACGTAATAATCTCGCGATCATCGCCTGTGCGATCTTCCGTATCGTATGTACACAGACATCGTATACAGTCGAGTGTAATTCGACGGTCAAGTGTGGTATAAAAATGACGAGCGATGACTGACCGATAAACCGATGGGGGACCGGAAGCGATCGAGATGGCGCTGCGTTTTAGCATGCCGCTGAGCGGCGGGACGTCACGTAACTAATCTCGTGGCTCGTCGTGCTTTTCGATCCGCGATTACGTCTGGAACAGGCAACGCTATCGGTCGTGTGTGGCAAACGTTGAAAAGCGGAGCGATCGTATCGATAATAATCGGGCCGGGAAAATGGCGGGGAACGGGCGTGACCGTAAGCGTGCCAAGGTGATTCTCATTCCGTCCACGTTTGCCGTATGCGTCACAGAGACGGAATGGAAATCCATGCACAGGTATCGGAGAGAAGCCGAGTAAGGGGCCAAGGGATCGGAGTCAGAGCTCGATCGTTAAAGGGGGTAAAGCGTTTACAGTGCCGTGTTTCACCGCCCAGCAATGCGAAACAGTTACACAATTATCGAAAAACCATTACGTCGACATTGCCCGGCGACGGTGTGTACACGTGTGCGCGCGTGTGTACGTATGGGCACGATGCACCCTTGCCACCACCGGCGTTCTGGTAAGCAGACGAACCCGTGATTTATAACTCTGGCTCCTCGTAAATATACGCGCGACGATATATCTTTCGAGCTTGTCGTGAGAGGGCAAGCGCGCTTTTCGAGCCGGAGAGAGTTCCTTTTCCTTGCTCCTCCTTTCCTTCTCGCGGCTACTCGCTTTCCTCCTCCTTTTTTTCCCCCCGGACCGTGCTACCCTTTTCTTCCTCGCTCGCGGACTCGATTGCGCGATGACTTACACGCTGCAACGCGGCCAACGCGACGCCGTCCACCGATCCAGTTTACGATCATCGTAAAATAAATCAATAGACGTGCCTCTATGTTCGCCGCCATATTCCGATATGGCAATTCTGCTTTGCTTTCTCTTTTTTTTCTATCACGTGGGTTTATACAGCCCTCGCTGGGAAGTCTCTATTAGCCCCCTATTATGGCCGATTCGAGTCCTTCCTTATCCGCGAATTTTTGAATTTTGTTTTACCCGTTTTCCTTAATATTTTATTAGGAGTGTTAATTGTTCTCATCCTTGAGAAATAATTGAATCTCTCTATAATAAGAAATTTTTGTTCCACCATGTAGGTTTATAAAGCCCTCGCTGGGAAGTTTCTATTAGGCCTCTATTATTGCGGATTCTAGTCTTTCCTGGGAATTTTTAAATTTTGTTTTACCCATTTTCCTTAATATATCGTTAGGAATGTTAATTGTTTTCATCGTTGAGAAATATTTTGATCTCTTCGCAATAAGAAGAAGCTCGTCTTTTAAGTCTCAATCTTTGTGTCTTCCAATTCTTTGTTATCTACACTCCACTGAAATGTTGACACTTGACTTTTCATTTGACTCAAGCGCAGGAATCTTGACAGCAAAGTTCCCTCTAATTTTGAGCAATTATTACGCGAGCGATCGCAAATATATATCTTCGAAATATCGATAAGAAGTAAACGAAATTAACAAATTTCGTTGAATATAACGAGTATCATCCTTGTATTAAAATTTTGTTCTATTAGACGATGTATTTGCGTAATTATATGCATCAACTCTTTGAGGCACGATGTGATTAAAAGTGTCCCACCTTTTTGATGCACCGTAAGATTGCAATAGCTGTATGTGCTTAGGTTTATATTTCGTCTGATTTACGTAAAGCAGTTGGTAATATCTTCGAAAAATTTTGTTCCATTTAGAACGCAATAAAATTTCTATGCAACATGTCTCTATTTTATTATCTGAAATCCTGTGCCTCAGAGATAAAATATTCGCTCCACCAATCGAGGATTAATTATCGATAAAAATAAATTATAGTCGCGGTATTTATTTATTTATTAACGAACGTTGCTGTCTGTTTCAGATCAGAGGATCCCACGCCGTAAGATTCACACGGAAGCCGTGGAAAATTCGGCGTACAGAGTGACGATAAGAAGAAACGATCAATGCCAGGGCATCGGAGGGTCGCACATGTTTTATCTCTTCGCGGGACAACATCAGCTTCTTCTCTTCCCCGAGAAAGACGCGAATTCCGCGAACTCGGTTCCAGTTCGAGGGCTGTCCAGTCCAGCGGCCTGCTGACGCCATATTCCTCGCGATCTGCCATCGAGAGGGCCTCGGGAGTCCGCCATCTTCCGCTCTTCGAGGTATGTAAAATCCTCGTCGACTGTTCTATCTCTTCCCTTCGCAATCGAAGATTAAAGCGAGCCCCGCTTCTCGGAATTTTAGTGCAACTTTCTCCCCGGAAGCTACGTTTGAAATTATTACATCGCTGGGCAACATTATCGAATTGAATCTTAGCGTG
The DNA here is from genome assembly GCF_001483705.2 of Eufriesea mexicana. Taxonomy (NCBI): domain Eukaryota; kingdom Metazoa; phylum Arthropoda; class Insecta; order Hymenoptera; family Apidae; genus Eufriesea; species Eufriesea mexicana. The sequence continues at coordinate 1,246,456 of NW_016907864.1, read as the reverse complement.
ACCATGAATACGAATCGACCGTTGCTTCCGTAATTCCAGTCGCGTTCTCTCCGTCCCAGTTTTTTCCACGTTTTTCCCGCCGTCTCTCCCACTTAAATGTTTAATAAAATATCAGCCCGACGTCGCGGTACTGTCTCCGGTTTCGTTCAATTGTACGCGTTTAATTAACTACCCTCGTTCGTCGTTGGGGTGATATTAAAATTGTAGCCGGGCCGGTCGTTGGAAAATTAACGAAATTAACGCGACTCGAGTATCACTGTTCTTCCCTCCGCTCGATATCGCTCGCCGGAATCAGCGCCGGGTATATACGGGCGGAGATCTTCGGCGAAATTTCACCGAGGGTGCAAGAGGAATCGATGAGACGTCGCAGACAGGGTTGAACCGCGAATAGCAACGATATCTCTGACCTTTCTTCAGCCCGCGAGTTTCGTATGCTGGCACGCGTTAACTCTCGTTAGGGGTTAACGTCTCCGCGACCAGAACTGCCTCCGCGTTAGTTCGGACGTGACCGCCAGGTGTCTCGACTGTGTAATAGGTCTCTCCGCGTTATCTCCAACTTCGAAGCTGCCTCTGGTGAAGTATCGTCTCCTTTAATGCTCGATATCGGCGCGTTACTTTTAGGGAAGAATTCGTGAACCGTGCCAGCAAATGGTGCCTTTAGTGGAATAAGGGAATGATAAACGAAACTGTATTTTTAGATGCATGGAGACACTCTGGCTAAGAGCCTCTTTCTTTTAAGGCCGCAGTTCGTGTGCTTCGAATCACCGTTTTCAGACTTTCGATTAAAAATTTAATTCTTGCTTCATTTTCATTCCGCTCTTCGCTGTTTGTATCTTCATTTCGTGCATTTTTAAATTCGTAGCTCGCTTCCATAACTGACACTTTTAGAAAATTCGTTTAATAATTGCAGTGCTGATAGATAAATGTATATACATGCTTGCTCGATAAATGGCAATTCTCTGTATCTCTTTCTTATTTATCTGATTTTACCTGATATTTCCGAAGTAGGAATTATGTAGCAGTCTCTGCTACTTTTCGCAAAATGTTTCATTTAATGCCTCGCGAATCAGGGCCGTTCACTTCGGGTTCTTAGAACGTCGTGTTAGGAATCCGGAATCTGGACGCGTTTATTGAAGTGGCGGGGCTTGATTGATGGCGAACCAAAGACCCGCTGGCTCGACTTCCTGTCCCTTCCATCAGTTCCTTCTCGTTATCGAAGTTTCTCAACGTCGGGGCGACAAAGTTGCCCGGGAAAACTCGTCGCCGAGACGAAACAAATTTCGTTTCCGAAGCAATTTGACGCGGATGTCGCAAATCCGTTGTTCCACGGCTTAATATCACCGATATCGAGCTGACGGACGGCTGACGAGTTTCGCGGCGTTTCGCCTGTTTCGATCCGACGTCGATTAGCATTTTATCGGTGTCAGTTTCGCGAATGGAGGGCGTTTCGCGTCAATTACAGACGCGAACAGCCACTGTTTTTACGCGAACCCACGCGACACGGCAAACGAGCTGTCGTTGATTGGTTGTGTCATCGTCAGGACGCTATGGGTTCGTCGTTTCGTGTCGAAATCCAGTCGGAGGCTGGATACTGTTTGGAATTGGGGTTGCGCAAAGTGTCTCGGAACGATGGAGTTGGGAACTTGCTATAATTGATGGGAGAATAGCGGGGAAGAATGTTCGCGTTTCTTTAACACTTTCACTGTCACGCACTTTTTATTCGGTGCTGTAGGATGGATTTAGGAAATAGACGTAGAGTTAAGAAGAATCTGTGGTTAGAGAGTTGTTGGTTAACCTCTTAGGCACTAGGCGCCGCTATAGTGGCTTTCGCGGATGTCATCTTTCTGTACGACGCGGCGCTATAGTTAATCATCATACAATAATAATACAATAATTTAATCATCAAACACTTCGTTCCAATGTACTCGTGTAAAGAACAGCATTATCCGTCACACATTGCAGTGCCGTATCATTTACACGTAATTCGCGTTGAACTCTGCCGTACAGAGAAACAGCCCCGCGCAAAATTCAGCCGTGCCTAAGAGGTTAAGATTGGGAGTTGTCAAGTCAGAAGTTTAGTAGTCGCCAGAGTATTTGCATTCTTTAAATATTCAAAAATTGGTTACAATCGGTTAGAACAAATATAATTTTAAAAAATTAATATCGTCGGACACTGATGACCACCATGACAGCGAACGTGATAACAACAAATTGTCGTATTAATATCTTCTGCTCAAAATTCTCTATTTATTTGCGTCGTTTAGGTTTCCAAAAAATCGTTAGAATGAAATAAATATAAATTAAAAAAATTGGTATTGCTAGTCCCACTAAGGAGACAAGCACCGGTCACTGATGACTATCATCGTGTTAAGGTATAAGGGTTTCTACAACCCTTCTTGCCCTCAAAATTTCCTATGATTGTACGATACACGATCAACCTGTTGATATAATTTCGAAGGTTCGTTTAAAAATATTCCAATATCGTAGTGGAAAGGGTTAAGAAAATTTTGGGACTATGAAATCAGTCACTAGGAAGAAATCACTAGGATACTATAACGTATATTATATTTATTAGGTAACATAAAGAAAAATTAGTTTTTAATTAAAGAGAGTAGAATTCGCACGCGAAGGTACAATTTAGAATGCTCGCGAGCTTCTTGCTTTCATTATACATATAATTCATGCGTGTACCTATATGCCAAGGTAGCCAACCTCGTTAATAAACTATAGCCTGTATCTTTAATAATTAAATTTTTAATTTAGTTGTTAATTTGCATCGTTATATAAATATATGTTTACATGTATTATTAATTCGCGACGTTAATTGCGACGCAGTATAACCCCCGATTGGCAGATATTTATTTACCACGTATACGTCTCAGCGACTCATTGCTTCAATGAATCCGTGTTTCGGCAATGGCATTGATTCCACTCGCGCGGAAATTGACTCGAAAGTTCGCAGATTGCCGATATTAAACCGGCAATTTAATAAAGGCGTATCGTCTGTCGATTAAAAAGGCGAGGGGGGCGTGAAACGGGGCTGTGCAAGGGGTAGATTATTTAACGAGCGGCCGCGCGTGGCTTTAAAAGACAATATACCGGAAGTTGGCGGGGTTGGCTACCCGTACGCAGGGTCGCACTGTATTTTCCTTCATTTTAAGTCGTTAGTGTCGACTCGTAAAACGCACCACCGCACGCCCATATGCTCTCCCTTCCTCTATATACCTCCCTTAATCTCTTTTCCCGTTATCAGAGCTGCATATTTAATGCACTTAGAAACCTAGCTCTGTATTCATAACTCGCTGTTAGCGCTGATAGTAGCTGTACAGACCGCGTAAAAAGCACAGGGAAGTTGAAAGCGTTGGTAGAAGAGAATTTCGAGTACATTGGCACGAAAGGGTGACTCAAAGTGATCGTATTTCTGTCAAGCTTACACCGTAATGACGTTTACTGCCGACATGCGGAAAGATAGATATATCGTTATCAAAATTGGTCAAAATATATTTTTTTCATATACCAAAAGACACGTAAAGTAGCACAATATTCGTATTTTAATCGGAGTCATCTACACATCATCGAAAGATTGAAAGATGACGATCAAGGTTGCTTTAATATGAATCATTTATTTATTTATTTATTTATTTATTGATTTATTCTTTTTCTCAATTTGATTTTGATTTGGTTTTTTTTCGAAAGATAGATATATCGTTATCAAAATTGATCAAAATATATTTTCTTAATATACCAAAAGACACGTAAAGTAGCATAATATTCGTATTTTAATCGGAGTCATCTACACATCATCGAAAGATTGAAAGATGACGATCAAGGTTGCTTTAATATGAACCATTCATTTATTTATTTATTTATTTATTCTTTTTTCAATTTGATTTTGACTTGATTTTCTGCAGAAGATAGATATATCGTTATCAAAATTGGTCAAAATATATTTTTTTAATATACCAGAAGACACGTAAAGTAGCACAATATTCGTATTTTAATGGGAGTCATGTACGTGTGTTTAATATTATCGAAAGATGACGATCAGGGTTGTTTTGATATGAGTCATTCATTTTATTTATTTATTTATTCTCTTATTTTAATTTCATTTTGATTTGACTTTTTTATTTTCTGTGTTTAACATAAATTTCTACTTTTTTGGAGAGGATTTGGCAGACGAGCGATTCGTCCATCGAACTTTGCCGATCATCTTCGATCAGAGCCTCCGGCAGCGAACGTGTTAATCCACGAATAACATCATCGAGATGAAGTAAACGATATCGCGTTTGGTCACGTCGAGACGCTCCTGCTGAGCGTTTTACCCCTGCTGAGAGTCAGGGAAAATATCCTTTTGCGGGTTAATCATTCTCTATGACACCCAGTGGTACTCAAATTATCCTATAGGCTTCGAAGAGTAACTAATTAACTATTACACGTATAGTAAAAGACTTTTAGATTGGAGACATAGCGAATTCGTAAATGCTTATATGCTATCGTGTTTAAATATTTTGGTGTTTCATAGTATGAGTGTGGAGCTTTGCAAAATGTTAAGGATAATATTCTTTGGTCCTTTTAAAAATATTAAAAATATTCTTTGGTTTGTCTCTCGTATAGAAGTAGTTTACACGTTAGCTAGATCCCATGTAGAAGCCTCGAAGCCATCTTAGAACGACAGAAAGTCATAGGACAGTTAAGAATACACGTTACTCCACGTTTGACGCAAATTACTGTAATTAATAGAAGTACATATGGAGGATTAAAGACGATGCACCCACGGAAGTTGGTGAATTTTAAGGGATTAGACCTGAAGTTATTCTATTCCATTAAAATACTGAAGTGGAGCAGAGGAAGTTTCGTACACCCCTGTTCGTCGCGATATTCGCGATATTTCTTCGTGAGCTTAGAGTCTTAAACGAGTTTTAGAACACTATCAGAAGCTTTTAGATAACGCTTTGCACAACGCTGTCGTAGATTTTTCATAGTTGAAGCCAAACAGTCGTCGCGTCGAAGTCAGAAGTTCCAAGTTCATCAAACCTAACCTAAACTTTAAATCATTTTCTGTCTCTCTTCGAATATTAAATCTGTGCAGACAGAAAACTGCTTCGATGTTCAAACAAAATGACAATATACAATTACCATTGTATATCAAACGTTGAATTAATATCATAAAACGAGAAGACAGGATACAGTAGGTTTGGTATAAAAATTACACCGTAATCGTATTACAGAAATTATATTTAATACAGTATGAGACAAACTTTGAATTATTTTTACTTTATGAGATTGAATTATATTCACTACTCATTTATGTGTACTTTACACGTATTCCGCTAGTGTCAGATAGCGTTGTTGTATTTATTCTAGGGAATTCTCAATTCTTAGATTAATTCTCTCAGTTCGAGAATTCTCAATTCTCAGATTAATTCTCCCAATTCGAGAATTCTCAATTCTCAGATTAATTCTCCCAATTCGAGAATTCTCAATTCTCAGATTAATTCTCCTAATTCAAAAATTCTCAATTTTCAGATTAATTCCCCCAATTTGAGAATTCTCAATACATAGATTAATTCTCTCAATTCTCAGTTCGAGGATTCTCAATTCTCAGAGTAATTCTCCCAATTCGAGAATTCTCAATTCTCAGATTAATTCTCTCAGTTTGAGAATTCTCAATTCTCAGATTAAAGGAATCTTAACTGGATAAATAAATTACTCTCTCTTTTTTCTATTAGGGGTTAAATAATATTCCAATACCAGGCCCAAAGAACATCTGCTGAGAAAATCGTGCCTACAAACAATTCCGATTCTTCCGAGGTCCCCATAGCGAAAATACCGATATTCTTTTCATCCATTTCAACAATTTCCAAAAACCTTTTCGCGCAGCTTAAAAGGAACTTGTTCGCGCTGAATTTGCGACATCTCTCTAACGGAAACGGCCCAGTGCAAAGGGTTAATTTATTCAAAGAGCCGCGGTCGCGTGCAAACAATTGAACCTGACCCTCTCCGTACCATTTATCACGCAACAAACCTTCTTTCCGAGTCTCCTCTCCCGTGTCCTATATTTTTCCACGCGGATATTCATTTCGATCGACGAGTCGAAACATCGCGTACCCGCGCGTACGTGGAAGAAACGAGGCAGGGAAAGTAGAAAAATGGGTTAATACCGAAACGTGGCGCCCTGCACGAGGATGTTCTACTTGTTAACAAAAAAACGGAAAAAAAATAAAGCTCGCTGAGAGAGAGAGAGAGAGAGGGGGAGAGAATTCGGCCGCGTCTAGTAATTCTTAATGCGGCACAATGTGTGCCGGTTTAAAATGGAGAAAAACAAAATTCTGCCCCCGTGATATTCTCCCTCTGCAAAAAATTTATGCACCACTCCTCCCCGGAGCAGTACCATATACTTACAAGCAGTTAGAGCATACAAGAGCCCGGATAATTGATGCACATCCTAAACGAGGCCCGACTAACATTACGCGTAATAACTTAATTCTATGAGGCATGAAAACCCCCCTCGTCATTTCTCCCGCGTCTTCGTTCGTGCGAGATGAAATCGCGCGATAACACGGGGTGCGTGTAACGAATTTCGCGAGTTTCGCGAAATGTCGGTCAAAGGGACACGGCTGAGGAAGAGGAAAAGGTGGGAAAAATAAGGACCGTCGCTTTGGGAGCGAGCAGAAGAGAGCTTTGGCCGTGAACGCGGCGCGAAAGTAGGTGAAATCGTTGAGAATTTTCCGCGACCCTGTCGAAACAATCACGAGTCACGAGTCGGTCCTCTGGAACGCGCAGGAAGAGGGAAGAAAGGGGGGTCGGAGGGTGGAACTCGAACGAACGCGTTCGAGGTCGATAACGAGATTCGCGATGGATTATCGCGAATGAAACGCGTTAACCCTTTCACTGCCACGCAATTTAAAATCACGTGTTTCTCTCAGGACGACAGGGGAGTATTTATATCATCAAAACGTACGTAGCGATCGTCATTCGCACTCTCGCCGCTAGATGGATTCCTGCTTCACGGAGGTCCGAGGACTTTCTCGCAAGTGCTCGGTGCATACCTGATCTCCCTTAAATAGAAGTTCCGATGCAAGCTAAGTATCCCCTATCTGAGACTGGGTTCTACTGATAAGTCCACTAGTAGGACGAAACGCATCCCTCCATTTTTCTTTCATCCCTTCCACCATAACCGCCACACGAGGATATCCCGCGACTAGCTGGCATCAACAGTGTATAGGAAGCACCCTCTACACATATAGGCGCCTTCGGTCACCAATGACCACCGTGACGTCACAGGAGAAACCGTGATCGGGTCATATATTGACAGTGACAGTCAAAGTGTCGTTAAAGATCGATAACGAGATTCGATAATAATAAGTGGACTTTTCGATAGTCGATAATAAAATTCGCGAAGCTTCGAGATTGGCGCGATTTCGGTCGCGTGTCCCGGAGCGTAGACCACGCGTGTAACTCGTGGAAGTTTTATCGAAACGGTCCAAGACTTGGAACTTTGGAAAACACTTGGTGCTGGGTGTTCCTAACGCGTTCCCAACCCCTGTACCGCGGAAGGGTGAAGGAAGAAAGCACGGTCGAGAGGGGGATGGTAGTTCGGTTTGCAGAGTGTTGCGGAAGTTTGTAAATTCAGCGACGCGCTGCTCTCGCGATATTACGTACGAAATTACGAGCAGAGATGCCGCCGTGAATGGGTATATCGACTCCCGGGAGTATATCGGTTTTCATAAAAGGACACATCCGGTCGGCTTTTTCGTCGCGGAAATTCAGCAAGTTCGCGAGATAGCTGCTACCTCGCGCACACCCGGTCGATTGTTAACACCGATAGCCTCGCGTTTGTTCGGCTTGTGTATTGCATGATTAAATTGGCGAAAGGGATGGAAAAAAATGGAGACAGAAAAGGAGAGTACGGAAGCTCCGGCGTATTTATTTCGACGGGGGCCTGTAAAATCGAGATAGAGCGGACGGAATTGCTCGATAAAGGCTCGCGGGTTTTGATCATCGCGGTGTATGTTCTAGTTTCATCCAGGGTATATTCTTCCCCGTCGGACACGATCCCTTTCCTGTCTTCTTCCCTCTCCCCCGCCCCTCGGCGAGCAGAATTTTTCCACGGGAAACTAATTAGAACTCACGTCCTTGGGGTTCGTGAATACGCTTCCAGGTCTTAACCCAGATCCGGGAAACAGGAATGTCATTTCATTGTGCTTTTCAATTTTTGGGAAACCATTGTTAGGGGATGCGGGAAGGACGTGAAATTCGGGGGCGAGCTTGACGTTTCTTTTTTTCCCGAAAAATCGCTCTGAATCTAGCATTGCTGCTAACTAATCGTTAATCGCTCATCGAACGACGTTTCGAGTCTAGAAAATTATTGTCGCGCTTCCAAATCCCGATTTAATTAACTATATCGAATTACCTAGACTTCGGATAAAATTCCAAAAAATTTCGTCGAATTTCCGAAGCTTTTTTCCCCCGATGACCCCCAAATTTTTTAACGATCGGAGCACGTCGTTGGATAAGGGTGGAAAAGGGGGTGGAAAGAGGGAGAGTTAAGAAAAAAGGTGGCAGCGAGCGCGTGGAAGCCGGTGCGCGCGACTCGCGAGCGGAATTCGCACAAAAGTGCAGAACTGAATGGCGGCCGACTCGGTGTTCGTGTCTTAACAGCTCGCGGGTCGGTCAACTTAAAACTGATAGCTTCATATCCTGAGCGTATGGAGGGCAGGAACGCGAGAGGGCTGCTACTTTAACGTGGCACGCTCGATATTAATGCCCGTTTCCACGAGTGCGACGTAACCGGCGGCGGGATCGCCATAATTTTGCGAAATTGCTTGCCCCGGGACGTTTATAATGCGAACAGGCTCACGTAACCCGAGACCGTGTATCTTTCGCAGCGTCGCGGATAAAGTCATAACGATTAAAAAAGGTGACGACTTGATTCCGCCGCGATCGTGCGCTGTGTAAACGGGCTGTACCGGGCAATTACGAAGTTGGAATCGCTCGGGCACGTTCGCGTGCGAATTCCCGTGAACGCTCTTTCGCCCTGTGTGCACGTAACACGTGAAATTCACACACGTTTCGGCGTGTCTCTGTTATCATTTTTGCTTCGAATTTTTCAGATTCTCGGAAGAGTTCTGGGACTGCGGAGTTTTGAGGAGATGGCGAGTAGAACGGAGTGGGGGACGAGGGGTACATTTGACGAGGATTTCCCTTAACGAATAGGAAATTGGGGTAAGTTTGTTTCTTGTTATTATTCTTTAATTATTTTTATTTTTTAATTTCTTTGTGACGAGAATTCGTTGCATTTTGGAAAAGTTTTCATAAGGGCGGTATACATTTACTGATAAAAGTTAAGAAACAACGTAATCATTTGGGAATTTCGGTATACATTTTATCTTCTAAGATATATACGTTAAAACTAAATTACGCCATTTTTAATTTCAACCTATGTATCGTGGAATACATAGGTTAGAAATATACCTAAAATACCAAACGAGTACGTTGTTTCTTAACTTTTGTCAATAAGTGTACATGAGAGCGAAGTAATTATTTCTCAATTTTTTTTATTTTTTTATTTGTTTATAACAAGAATTCCTTGCATTTTGGATAAGTTTTCATGAGGGCGATATACACTTACTTACAATTCTTTATCTTCTATCATACATAGGTTAAAAATGGCATAATTTAATTTCAACCTATGTATGATAGAAGATAGAGAATATATTTAAAATACCAAACGTGTACGTTGTTTCTTAACTTTTATCAGTAAGTGTGTATAGGGGCGAAGTAATTATTATTCCCTAATTTTTAATATTTTTTAATCCGTTTGTGATAAAAATTCGTTTCATTTTGGAAAGATTTTCATGGGGGTGATATATAAAGGATATATAAGTATAATAGGTAGTAGGTATATTTGATCTTCTCCCAAATTTCCCAATTAAATTGTTACATTTTAAATTCTTCGTCGTTTTGTGGTAAAATTTTTTTATTTTTGGGAACATTTTCATGGCGTAGACAAAGCCGATAGTACGAAGCGAATTATTTAATGTCGAAATGTTCTCCGAGCAATAAAATCGAAGCCCAAACCTCACTCCGATATTCAATATTTCGCTCAAATTAGTATGCATCTCTCCATGTCGGTTTCCAAATTTTTCCTTCGATTTGCGGTAAAAATTCGTCGGATTTGACAAAGCAGATAGTACGAAACGAATTATCGAATGACGAAATGTTCTCCGAGCAATCAAATCGAAGCCCAAACCTCACCCTGATATTCAATATTTCGCTCAAATTAGTATATTTCTCGCCATTTCGGTTTCCCAATTTTTCCTTCGATTTGCGGTAAAAATTCGTCGAATTTTCTAAAGATTTTCGGACGGGAAGCAGAATGAACTATACCGACGTGGTTTCCGCGTATAAATCCGCCGTATCTTCGATCGCCCCTCCCACTTCGATTTTTCCGGCGATTTTTCATTTCTACCGGTTACATTTTAACACGCGGCCCATTGTTATCGTTTAATGAACACGACGGGACGGGTCTCGTTATAAAATACAGTAACGACGCGACGATGGAAATTTTCGAAATCGCGCACGCACATCGCAACGTGCAGGTCGAAATGCGGCGCACGCAGCGTAGTTCGTTCGGATTGATAAACGGCGCCGCAAATTTAATTAGTATGGTCGCGCGGGCTCCACGCCCGCTGTAATTTCGGGTTAAAAATTATTCGTAGACCGGCGGGCGTTAATTGCGAGGTTTCGCGGGATCAAAAATCCGCGGGCAACGGCGCCGGAAGGTGACGAGCGCGTTGTTTAACTCGTTCCCAGCCGATTCGATCCATTTCCTCCCAGCGAGCCGATCCAATTTCGGGGATCCACGAGCCGCCGTATCGATGACTGAACCCTCCTCCCGCGATTCGACGGTGAAATACGCTTCGAAACGATCGCTAATCGCGGCCCGCCACCGGCTGCATCGTAGTCGTCGACGTTAATGTTCCACCGATCGCGTTAATAAATTAACGCGCCGCGGCTGCACGCGTTTCGCGCGCCAAGTAAGCGATCAGGTTGCGGAGAAATTTCGGAATTTCGGAAATTTTGCACCAAGTTCGCGGCTTTAAATGATATTCCGCGAAATGAAATTTGCCGCGGGAAACATTTCTATCAGATGTTACACGGTTGTCCTATTTTTCCACCCCCCGCCTCCGCCATTTTTACAGGAATTGCAGCATCGCGATTATCCGATCGGCGTTAATTGGAATATATAAACGAGTTATTCTATGGGCGCGTGTTACAAAAATTGTACAAGCTAATTGCGCAGTGCAAACATTTATTAAATCGTAAAAGGGGAATGTCGATTTTATTTACGATTCGAGGGCACGCTTCGGTGGTGGTTCAAAGTATTTTTGAATCACGAATTTGTTCGATCAATAAATTTTAATAGATTTTTCCGCTTCTCGATACAAAACGGTGTCTTTGACCTATTAACCCTTTGCACTCGACGATTTTTTGGCTGAAGAGGAGTAGGAGCTCAAAGATTTTCTGCTGTAAAGCTGACGATATTTCTTTCAGCAGTAAATAAGAAATCGTAATATAATTAGCACGTAGAATTATTCGATCTTCGAAATTTTATCTAATAGCGATTGGAGGTCGCCTCTCGAGTGCAAAGGGTTAAACGTTATATTATAAACGTGTCTTAATTAGAATTATCAATTATCACGAGTGGCTAGAAATTATGACGAATATTTATTTATTTATTTATTTATGTATTAAATAGAAAAATTCATCGGTAGCTCTTCGTTCACTTTCAATTTTACCATAGGCCTTCTATTTTCGGACAAAAGAAATTCGGTGGAAGACAGAAACAAACTTGGACTTTGTCCGTTAATTACTACGTTTTGATAAAATTCGCGTACTGCCAAAATTCCGGTACTATCCTAACATTCGACAACTTTTTTCCATCAATTCGAACATCAAACTGTGAAAAATTCCTAATCACTCTACCCTCAGAATTCTTATCACATAACCAAACCCCACGCATCTAAAAATATTTTTCTAAAATTCAAGCTCAACTCGACGATTAACCCAAAAATCGGTAGTTCTTCGTTCCCCTTCAAATTTTATCGTAGGACTTTTATTTTTGTATCAAAGAAATTCGGTGAAAGACAGAAACAAATCTGGACGCCGCTGTTCGGAAAAGCGTGGAGGGGTGGAATCGTCGGCCGATTAGGGCAATTCGGTGTGCCCGGCCTTGGCCGAGGGAAGGCGGTAGCCTTTGTTGTAATCAAGGAGAGAAGAGAAGAGATACTCGATGGTCGGCGAGAAGTTTTCCGCCTTGGTCGGAAATGGCGGCGCGAGGAGGAGCGTGGGTGATATACAGCGGCTCTCAGCAAATTAAATGAGGGTGGTTTGCAGTGCTGACACGTACACTCGTTCGTCACACCCTAACCACAGGGTAGCCCTCTCACTTACGCTGGACAGACTTGCCCCCACCAGGGCCGTGGCAAAATTGAACTGCAACATCGATGATAATGGCGAGGCATACTTCAGCCGCGTGCGAGGGCCAAAAAGAGAGCATCCAGAGAGAGAGAGAGAGGAGATTCACGGGGAGAGAGCGGCATGATCTAACCGGTTCCTCGGACGTGAGTCGCTTAAGAGTTGGCCCGCGGATCCGTCTGCATTTACATCCCCTTTAATTCGCGTCTATGCCTAATTTATGGCCTTCGCGATGTTAATTCCACCGATTACTGTGTTTCCACGCACTCTTTCCCGCCCTCGGAACGGACTCTGTGCGATTCAGCTGGCAATTTATCGAGCCACTCTCCCTTCGTCTTCCGCCACCTTTCTTGACTCTCGGCTTTCCCTCTTCGCCTCCGCTTCCGGCTCCGGCTGTGCTTTATGCCGGGGATTTCGTAGGGGAGCGAAATTCCTACTTATCGGAACACGCGAGAAATTAATCGCTCAATTTTAGCCGCCTGTATCGCCGTGTTATAGAGTTTAGACTCGCGGAGAAAGAGTTTACCTTCACCATTCGAGCAGAGTTTGCTGATTTACTTCGATTACACGGTAGATCTTGGCTAGGGGTGTTTAGAGTCCTGGAGGAAATAAGAAGGTAGCTTTGATCGATCGATCATTTGGTAATTGACATGTCAAGTTCGTTGTACCACCGGGACGTCGTGTAAAAAACATTCGGAAAGGTAGAACTATGTAAATCCGTACTTGCATCGCGTCTACTCGGTTTTACTTTTTGAAGGAGAAATTAGAAATGTAAAATTTGTTTCATTTTACATGTGGAATAATTTAATTAAAAATGTGGATAGAATTAAAATGTAATTCGTGTCGGAGTTATGGCTCGAAATGAAGTTCCACCGGCATTGCCTTTCGAGTGCTGGTCTAGCTCCTTCGTCGGTCAAATTTCCTCCATTCCGAGAATTTGTGTGTTTTTCACTTGGCAACGTGTTTCCAGAGGAACCCCATTTTTATAATTATTTCCTAAACCGCGTTATCCGAGAGTAGCAGCGGGATTTTTATCCCCCGTTATAGGAGTGTCGCGTTACCGTATATTATAATTAATTTATTCAAATATGTCCGTCGTGCTTTTCAGTCGTTAAAATTACCTTAAAAAGCAAACACATGTACAGCGAGTTATGCGTCCCACGGTAAATACTTTATGATAAACTACGCGATAAAATCCACCGCCAGCTATAAAAATGAAAAAGGATCCGAAGAACGAGAGAGTTAAAAATTGTCGGTATAAGTGAATTAAAAAATATCAATAGGGGGCACGATTTCTCGGACACACTTGCGAGACAACGAGCTCTCATTGTAGACTTCAGTTTGCCACGCAATCTCAATCAACTACACCCAAAGGCCTCGGACAGGAAGATCTATCCTTCTTGTTGTACCAGTTCAAATCTTCCGCTCGTAGCTGGTTCTTTGGTTCTTCGATCATCTTCATCAGTTATCATTAATCATCGCGATCTTTCATGAGTAATCACTCTCGAACCTCTTTTCCGTGGATGATTTCTTCGAGACCCGCCGAAGACTGATTGCTTCCTGTGTTTTCAAACTTGTACATTATCGTGTTAAACCCTCGTAAAACGCTTCGGCAAACCTCGCGAAGGCTCCCGCGTGCGCGGTTAATTCGATGATTCCCTTTACCTGCAACAGGAACAATAAAAAGAAGGAAAAATCCAAAGAAAACTGTAGGAAAACACCATCATCCATCGCGAGATAAACCGCGAAAGACTTCCCGTCGTGTGTAGCTCGTTCGTCTTCAAATTCCCGAAGAATCGGTGTTTATACCTATAATTAATTCAGTCGTTGCTTCAATCGTTCAATTATCGTTTGTACTGCATCGCGTGCTTTGTTTATCAATTGCTTCTAGTTTCAGGCTTAATAGTCTTTCGTAACTATAACGCAGGTACACTACGTACGCGAAATTATTATTGGTCCTTTCGCTACTACGGATGACTGTAGTCACCGGTTATGAGGTGTCACCTACACACGACGGGTGACTATAGTTATCGGCTATGAGACGCCATTTACATACGACGGGTGACTATAGTCACCGGCTATGAGGCGTCACCTACACACGACGGGTGACTATAGTCACCGGCTATGAGGCGTCACCTACACACGACGGATGACTATAGTCACCGGCTACGAGACGCCATCTGCATACGACGGGTGACTATAGTCATCGGCTACGAGACGCCATCTACTTACATACGACGGGTGACTATAGTCACCGGTTATGAGGCGTCACCTACACACGACGGATGACTATAGTCACCGGCTACGAGACGCCATCTGCATACGACGGGTGACTTTAGTCATCGGCTACGAGACGCCATCTACTTACATACGACGGGTGACTATAGTCACCGGCTATTAGACGTCACCCGCACACGACGGGTGATTATAGTCACCGGCTACGAGACGCCATCTACATAGGATGGGTGATTATAGTCACCTGCCGTAAAAATTAAGGCAAGTGCTATCATTTCGCTTAGCTCTCTTCGCAAAGAATTGCAAGCTCTATTGCGATGGTCGGTTTTTCCTTTTTTCTTTTCTTTTTCTTCAAAAGACTTGTCCCCGAATGCTAAAGACTACGCTCGTGTAATGCTTCCATCTTTGGTACGAAGCTTCCTTCTACGGGAAGGACTCGGCAGGGAGACCTGTTCTCTAGCGAAGGGGTTAACACATAGTGCACCAGCCATTTTATTACTAATCATACCCAATAGCGAGATATTTCTTTAACACTTTGACTGCCATGCACTTTTATATAGTACACTCAGGAGCCATGATAAAATTTCCATTATTCTTACGATACAATGACGAATTATCAAACAATATGGCGCAGGGAAACAAAATGGTGGAAATTATTAATGTTTGCTATTCAAAGTTCTCTATTTATTGACGTTATTCAAATACTCAAAAATACGTTGGAATAAAACAAATATAAATTTAAAAAATTAGTATCATCGATCATCGATGACCACCAGGGTTCCACTGAGGATACCAGTACCGGTCACTGATGACCACTATGGCAGTCAACGCGTTAACTATTAATATTTGAATCGATATTAAATCACACTTTCGAGCTTGGGCCCAAACCCCGTTCTAAAGACCCTCCGACTCACCAGCGCAATAAAACTGGAAAAAAATAAAAGAAAAAGAACCGTGGTACAAAATTCCAAGATATTCCCTCTCCTCTTTCCATCCCGCTCCTCTCAAGAGTCGTTAGAACCATTCTCGACTTAATTGTCTGCTTATCACCTCGACGACGAGACCGGTCCCGTCTGCGGCGCGCGTTGCGTAACGATCGTAATTGACGATGCACACGTGCGATAGCGCGACGTGTAGGTGCATTGTTTTACACGAGCGAATATCACGGACTCGTAAGCGGGCGCAATAAGTTATCGCGGGGCCGCGCGAGCAACGACTCGGCTAAAGTGGAAAGTTCTCGGGCAGGGCGAAGTCGCGGTAGAGCCGGTGTAACCAGCCTGTGTACCTACGCGAGTCTACTCGAATTTCGGGGTTCAGCCTTAGTACACAGCGTGATTAATAGCGCAACTTAACGCGCACTCGCTATAACGCTTGATTAATGCGCGTGAACGCGATTAATCGGGCCGCGAGGCAAAACCTGACGACTCGCGAGCGTTTTCCCGAAGATGACGCGCGTGGTCGACCCGGGGGACGCGAGGGGGCAAAAATTGGCGCGATCGTAGGGTACTTAGAGGACCTATATAGACCGTCTTTTACGAGTGTTCGTTGATGGCTGGAACGAGGCAATAAACGGCGTTACATTTTTCTGCATTCGACAAGCGTGTGCGGTTATAGTTCAATAAAATATTGTAATTGGGCCGCGGCCAGCCGGATCAATACTCTCTCGCCGCCACGTAAACTGACCTTTTTGCGCTACCGTCGCGTTTAAAAAGTTTTTATCATCCGGCCACTCGGAGCCGCGTGGACGCGCGATTCGATTGCGGCTGCTTTCTGCAAATTAGAACGGAAACGGGCGTTACACGCGCTCGCCCTATCCCTCTCCGGTTCCCCGTCTTTGGAAATAACGCCTCGCGAGCCGTTTCGCCACGCGAAGCGTTTTAATCTCCGCCATTTCCCTCGGTATCGCGACACCCGTTATCGGGCCAGCGAAATAAATATAAAAGGGCAAAGCGGAAGATAGGGACGAAGATTTTTCGTTGGCGGAGAACATGGCGGCCATCGCGAGCGCTGACCCTGCTCGAAGGCCGGACTCGTTGCAGCAGCCAACCGATCTTTCGCATAAACAACGGCCTCAGCCGGGTTATTTAAAATTAGTATACTCTGCCGTGGTTTCAAGCACGGTTTCAAGCGGTCGCATGAAAAAGCTCCTTTGAAATTTTCGTCCCGCGTACTAGCGCGCCTCTGGCCTTTTCTCGCTCCAAGGAGTTGCATTTCGGCGGTCACGCGCAGTTGCTGCTGCAACTGCAAACTCAAACAAGTCGTCCAGGTCGTAGGCGGAGCACGGTTATGCCCACTTGACTTAGGCGTACGCCAGGTTGCTGCTTCCATGCCGGCCGGATGCCCTAGCCACCCCTTTCGTCCCTCGGTTAGCCACGTTTAGATCGTATCTCGGCCGCCACGGCCTCCTCCCTTCGTCGTGTTCGCGTGCACGCGTGTACGTGCAGCCGATGCGTACATCTGTGTGTCTCTGTGTGTGTGTGTGTGTGCGTGCGCGAATGTGCGCCGCGCTAAACCCTCCAACTGCGAATTAACGGCGAAACTCCTTAAACTCCGTGATCCAGCCAGGACTGGAACAGCGAATGCACGGGCCAATAAGCCATGCCTGCTGGAAGTCTTAACGCGTGCCGGACCGACCGGTCGCGATATACCGTTTATTAGATTCTTAAGTGCGTCGAGGGAGAAGTTTCGAGCGTTTCCCAGCCGAACGCTCGCCGGTGGCCCCGATAAGGGTTGCTCCGGCCGGAAGTGGCGCGGCAGCCAAAGGGGTACGCGTCGGAAGGCGGGGTTAGGATCCACGAGGAACCCTGGCAGAAGGGTTCCTTTGATATACGCGAGCGGTTCTATGTACTACTCGGGGATCCGTCGTGAGGGTGAAATCGTACGTCACGATGTAAATTTTTCAGCGCAGCAATCGGGGTGGATCCCGAAATTTTGATACACCGACCCGGCCGCTGGAATTATCGCGAATTTAAGAGGATTTCCGCAGGCTTTTCGAAGCTTGTATCAGAGTTGCACGAGAATTCCACGCTGGCTGGGTATTAGTTTTCACGGTGATAACGTGTTATTCGAGTTTTTGAATTCCTAATGCGCGGTTAATAACCCGCTTCGACCGTCAAGCATACCATATTCGCCACATTTCCGAACATCTATTTCGCGATTAAAGTGGGCCATTGTATACGTAATAACGTAATGGTATAATTGATGTAATAATAGTTCGTTGTTCGTATAACCGTGCAGGCCGAAATTGTATTGCATTATCGGGCGCGTGGTCTCGTCGCGAATCCCTGCACAAGGCCTGGCCTTGCTCGTTCAACGCGGCCATTCCGATTTTCTATCATTTTTATTCACCTGCCTGGTCGCGGTGCGCGAAAATAACGCGGTGTCAACGTCTCGCCGCGGCCATTTTTATGAACCGAACGCCGCTGCATACGGCTGGTCGTTATCGCGCGATCCGCCAAGGAAATGGAGATAAAATAGACACGATGTTTAATCGTGTGAAAGTCGGGACAATAAACCTCGCAATTAAGACATCGAGCGAACGAAACCGCGTGATCGTAACGAGCGAAGGGCGAATAGGTTTCCCTGCGAAGGAGTCCATCAGCTAACGCGTGTGTCCATTGCATAATCGGAGACATTACTCGCTACCGAGTACCTATCATTTCGCATAATCTCCACCTTCGTTTAATTACCACGCGATACGAACTTAACTGTCGAGGTGATTATTACAATTGTCTGACGATCTAAGCGCTTCCCTGGTTGGAAAAGGCTCGCGGATACCGATTAGGCCAGCTGATTATGAGAAAATCTATCTGTAGCTAGCTACTCCCCGGTGTACATAATATTCGAAATTTCGAATTTTTACTTAAAACCTTGACGACCAGGTATTGACGATCTCCATCTTTTCACGTAGGGCCTGGCCTTAATATAATTAACCCTTTACATTCGGCGATTTTTTGGCTAAAGAAAAGTAGGAGTTCAAAGATTTTCTGCTATAAAGTTGACTGTTGGAACAGCTAACTGTGAACAAGATATCGGTATGATAGGAAACGATATTTTGGCTAATTAGGCTGATTAACACACGACATTTGTGTAAATTTACCGTGACTATTGTTATTCTTCTAGAATGTTCTTTTCTAGGGAGTCAACGGCTCATGCTTACATCAACTGATGTGACAAGATTTGCTTTACAAATATATATCCATACAAATCCACTGCCCAGTTATTTTAACAAAATTATAACATTGACCGTACTTTTTTGAGCAATAAATAAGAAATCGTATAATAATTAACACGTTGAATGCCACGCCAGGTTTACAGGGATTGCCACGATGAATTTTCTATTATGTAATGCATATAATGTTGAAATATTATCTGCAAGAGATAAGCTACGATGTATAACCGTGTTTGACATGTTAATTGCGACAGAGGTCGTTGAATTAACGATGATAATAATACAAATTTCTAAATATTGACATTTGTTTAAATTATACATATTTCTATCAATTTGGGCATGCCGGTCACCGGTGACCCCAATGGCATTCAACGTGTTAATACGTGGAATTATTTGATTTCGATATTTCGCACACCGTTATATTACTTTAAATTTAACATATTAATTACTATCGATCTTCGAAATTTTATCCAACGGCGACTGAAGAGCGCCTCTCGAGTGCAAACGGTTCAATATTGGCTCTTAGCTTTGAGTAAAACGAGGTATGGCATCAAGTAAAAAAATAAAAAAAAAGGAAAAAGTTGAATAACTATTATGTAATAAAATAAAACGCAAATAACAATTTAACAATTCTATATGCTAAAAACAGAAACATTTTCCAATATATATTAACAAATAGGATCATATACCTGTAGTGACCATCGTTCTCACAATCGCCACTAGATGGACTGCAACTTAAAGGAGGCTCGAGGACTTTCTCGCAAGTCCTCGGAAACCTCCACTTCCTACATATATAACTTCCAGATCTTAAATAGTATCCACGTCCAAGGCAGAGCCTGCTGTTGAGGTTGCCTTACTTGATAAGTCCACTATCAGGCCCAGGACGGGGGAAACGCATCCCCTCCCTCTTCTATTTCGTCCCTTCCCCTCTCCCCCTACATAGCAATAATTTTAAATAAAGGAAAGGCACGATAAAATACATAGGTGTAGAAAAATGGAAATTTCTGTGATCGGTCGCACACGTTGTTAATTTACTACTCTGCACACAGGTGGCACTCCTGTCGACACACTTGACAGAGTTTTCGAAGTCGAAGAAGGGGGCTAGCTTACGAATTTTGACACACTTCGGAGGGTTGCTATGATCGGTGATCAGCAACAAGACCAATCTTCTAGAGCATAGGGAAGGGGGGCTCCCGTTGCGGATTACAAGGGATCGGTGTGGTTCTTCGACGTGGGCAAGCAGCAAAGTTGGCCGGAAAAGCGGAAAACACTCGAGGCGCGCGTATTAACGGGGGGAAAAGTCTTGAAAGTTCGGCGTTTCGAACTCAGTGGAGTGGACTCAGGTTAAACGAGCGTACGTGGCTAATAAGCCGAGCCTCGGGCACCGGGGCTCCGTGTCGTTTATTAAATTCCCCGGTACACAAAGGAGGAAACGCTCGAGAAGAAAAACTCGCGGCAGTCTTTCTCAACAGTCGTTACGAAATACCTTGGATAGATCTCCGGCGAACTATTCAAACGAGGTAATGATCCCGACGCACAAAGGTAGCCAGCAACGTTACGTGAGTCAGAGCGGAAGAGGGAAAAAGGGCAACGAGAGATCTCTGCCTCGTATCTGGGCGTGTAATACGGAAGTACGGGATTTCACGAACGGGATCGAAGGTTCCGAATTAGAGAGATGAAATCACGGATCGATTCATAATTGAATTGCTCGATGGAAAACGGGAAAACGAGTAAAAGTGCCATTTTCAGCCCTTGGGTTCCTCGATGAACGCGATGCGGTTTCGCGAGAACACGAGTATGCTAATTATTGATTATATTATAATGCAGAGTGATAATAAATTTAGAGGAATTTATGGGCCAGGTGTATTCGAATAATTAATATTAAATAAATTTGCACTGGTCCTAATTAACCCCTTATTTTTAATATTCGCTATCTTCCAACTCTTTCATAGTGGAATATAGTTAAAAGTATCATAATGTTGATGTCTCTGGCTCGTTACGCAATTTCCTGTTTACCTAGACTCCGAATATAATTTCCGAAATCAGGTGAAAATTGATTTACACAGTAAATACGAGTACAATATAAAATTCGTGGTTTTCCGAGAGCAGAGATCACGATCCGAAGGTAAAAAGTATCGTTGTACCATAAATTTCCAAATATTTAAGTAGCCCTTTCCCATCAGTGGCCCCGATTGCAGGATAAAAAAGAGGGTGGTTCAATTTAGCGCGGGGTGATTGGCTTTTCGTCGCGGGTTTGCTCAAGCAGGACGTCTTGTTTCATTAAACTGTCGGAGTGGAGCTCCTGGGAGCCGATTTGGCGAGGATTCACGGTTCGATGGCCACGACGTCACCGTGAATGGAAACCTTGAAGGAATACATATTCCATCGAAAAGTTCTCCCGTTTTTGCCACCACGTGTTTCCTGTTGTTCGCCGACTTTGCCAAGCAATGGCCGCCGACGACCTTCTTCTCCGCCAATTCTGACCCGCGGTTAGGGCCGTTTTGATCGATTGAACGTACCAAGGTGACCCGTTTTCGATGAACCAGTTCGACGCGATATATTAAATATTTAAGTGGCGAGGCCAGCGTATTTATTAGACGCGTGTAACGTATCGAGCCTGCGGCTCTCGGCGATTATTCGAGTAATGGCACTAATCCTCGAAGGAAGCGATTGTGAGCAAAAACCGTACGTGCCATTCGCGGCAGAGGTGAATTAACATCGACGGAAGAGAAGGCTGCGTGTATGGCGAAACAGGAAACGAGATATATGCCGCGAGTTGCAGCAACTCGCGGAAACGGTGCATTCTGAAAGGTATTGCGAGCGACTCGCAAGGTAGCAATTAGAAATGGCATTATTCTCGGCCTAACGAAGTGTTATCCTCGCGTGACGACAGATCGCGAAATCTCTTCACGGAGATTCGATCGTGCGCTTCTTTTGTCTGAAATTTCTCCATATTTTCCGACGATCTTACGATCATTTCATCGAAACGTAAAATCCCGCAATTTTTAATTACCGTGAAATGGTAATCGTCTAGTTTAAAATAAAAGCAAGCGTTATATAACATTTCCAGGCAACATTTCAGATTAGCAATCGTTTCTAACGAATAACCGCGCGTTGGTTATAATAAAATATTTTAAATTAATATTATTTGTTTATCTTAACGGGTAATAACTTTTTGGTAACAAGAAAAATAATAATATAGTACAGAGCCATCTAGAGTTGTTGTTGGCCGATAAAGGATTCAATATACTATGCTTAAAATGAGTGGGTGAACAGAAAAAATTTAAATATTGGGAGAAACGGTTGATATTAACAAAAATTCTGTTGAAACAGTTGTAGTGACCGTAAAGGTGCTTGTGCTGCTCCTGTTTCAAAAAATTACAGTATCCTAAAGATACATGGGATGAATCTAAATTAAACATGCATCAAATTTGGGAACAGTTAATGATATCAATATTAATTATATTAATATTATAATATTACCGTTGGAATTTCTAGGATGAAATCCAAGCGTTTAGTGTGCAGGGAAGTAACCATATTCAGTTTCAGTTGTACAGCAATAGATATATAAAGTTTAATGTAGGTGAAGTATAAGAAACAAGAGGTTTTAACATGTCCATTACGAGTTACAATACTGTAACCCTTTGAACACTGAATTGTGCATCGTTAAGTCTATACTAAACATCAATCATATATGTATATATATATACGTTTATAGTTCAAATTGAATAGTATGTGAAAATCCATATAGGTGTTCATAGCCAAAATTGAACGATTGTGTTAAAACTCATATATGCGTTCATATCCCAAATTTAATGGTTATATGAATATCCATATATAAGTTCATATCCATGGTGAACGATTTTGTTGAACGCATATATGCGTTCATAGCGTTCAAAAGGTTAAAAGCATTCTACACTGTTCCGGATTTGAAACCGACTGCTGCAAGGGTCAGCAGGTCCTTTTAAACCCAAAAACCGATCCCTTGATGTCTGCATAGTATCCTCGATAAAAGGTTCTTGAAGTCCAAAGGTCGGTATTAGCCTGCAACCTCCAGCAGGCCTACCACCGTCGTTGCATGACCGTAGTTAATTGACAACAATTACAATATTATATTATTATATTCAAATATTCTTTTAAAAAATATTCTACTAAAATTCAAACGTAAACGCTCGGTGTCCATTAGAACCAAGACTTTCGGGCGCGAGTTACCCGATCCGCCATTTTGGCTCACGGGGCCATTTTCTCGCAACGTCTTCCATTTCCTGTTCTTCCCGCGCAGACTACCGCGTTGTAAACTTCCATAGATGCCTATCCCCGTGATTCGAGTATTCCAACGCGACTGGGACGTGTACTTTTAAAATTCAACCACCGACTCCAGCAAATTTACTCACCTTTCACCAGATGTATCTAGCTGCCTGGAACTCCATTCGTCCAGCCGCGTCGGGATAGATGGTTGATTTTACGATTCTCGATCCGACGTGACCAGTTTTTCCTCGGCCTGCAAGCACTGTCGCGTCGTTCTGCTCGTTTACGAGGATGTATAATTGTCGAACGCGTGGCGAATGTCGTAGAACCGAGCTCGCTCTGAAATGTTAATCGAGCGTGTACACGAACCAGGGGACGAATGATAATAAAAGTCGCGGCAGCCTTCGAGAGGCGTGTGCCGCTCTATAAAGCGAGCGGGCGTGGAAAAAATCGGCGCTGAAATGTACGCAGGCCGACGTATTTACGCCGTCTTGCATTTCGCGGCCGTGGCGGCCACGCATTCCGTGTCTTTATCGAGATCAGTGCACCATGAAATTGGCTACTTTCACCTTCCTCCGGGTAATGTTTAATGTTTAATGAATCCTAGTACGAGTCATCGGAATTTCCTCCTGCGCGCCCGGTCGTCTGGACGTCGCGACGCTTTAGTCACGCACCGTGGCACCTTAATACGGCACGCCGATTATGCGTGTTTTAATGCTCGCGACAGCAGCGCCGTTTTGGATTAAACCTAGCCGAGATCCGAGATTACGTCGAACCAGACGTGGTATTAGAGCGAACCGTCCCGAAAAATTTCCGATTATACCTGTGAGAGAGTGGTCGCTCGAAAACGGGGGCCCGCTGGGGGGCCCACCGTGCCCTCGATGACCGATTTTCGACTCTCCTCGTTGGAAATCCTGTCACTCGGCTTTACCACGTTTCTTACAGTGTATCTATGATCGGTGCTTTGATTTGTATCTCTCTTATCGAGTTTCTTCCGAGATTCGAATGCAGTCATGTGATCATGCGACTGGTTAAATGACTGATCGAGGTAGGTTGCAGCTATCACTGGAAGAATTTATTCGATATCTCGAGATTAATCTACTAATCGAGGGCATATCGTATTTTGCAACGTGCGTATAACGATTTCATTCGAAAGATTTCTTCAGTATCTCGATTATTGGTCAACCGATCGATCGGTCAAAGTATTCCAATACGAGTCGCAATCTTCGCTTAATTTCCAGGAAATTTCCCGGGGAAATTATCCCGGTACACCGCCTGCGAAAAATCTGTCCAATATCCTAATCTCGATTACCATAACGATTCGATTACCCAGTCGCAATCTTGGGGATAATAGATGAAAAAGAAAATCAGGTATAAATCGCGCAAAAAGCGTAAAATGATGGGTAAAATTTGTCCTCGATCCGATGCAACTTAATTCCACGCGTACCTCGAGCACGGGTAATCGAATAGGTGTACGATCGCTGGCAGGCCAATTACCTGGCGGGCAGTTTCTTTCGCGGCGTAACTCTCGTCGTTTCACGGCCGCGAGGTGTACCCACTCCGGCAGCTACTCTACTCTACGTAGCTACTCTATGTACCTACTCCACGTACCTACTCGGCTCGGTACGTGTGCAGAGCTGGAAGAAAAGCGGGGGATTAAGCGGGTTTTCACCCGACGACGATGACAAACAGCCCCTCGTCGCGCGACCGCGGCGAAAATGAGTCGGTCCGGATGTGCAACACGCCGCGACACAGTCGCGACACATTATAGCCTCCTGTGTGGCGGTCGTTAGAGAAAGGCAGTTTATATACGCACAGCTACCATGCACGTTCTCCGAGTAACAATGAAGCAACAGGTTGCCGCCCCACCAAACCCTCTATGACAGATCGTGCAACCTTGATGGTCCGTATAACCCGGCCTGTCAGCCCTTCACACCCACTGGCCATTTTATGGCAGCCGACCAGACCGACGGACCAGACCTTTTACGAGTCCCTTTTAAAAACAAATAGAGAACCGCGCGCGCGGTCGATCGTAAACGTTTTCTTCGAAACTCGCGCCGAACTCACCCACACTCGATCTCTCCCGCCCTATGCTCCACCCTCGATGACTTTGCTATTCATGACGCCGGGCTTGGGTGCCTCTTTCTTGCGCCCGCTTCCTTTTTCTCCTTTTTTCCCTTTTTATTATCTATCAGTTTCGCGTGGCGATCCTCTTTTTCGTCGCGTTGGGGGGCCTGCATATATTAGGAAATCGGCGTCGCGGTCGTGTTTGCAGTGGGAGAGGTTTTTATCTAATAAAACGTCGACGAGCTCGGACGAGATGGGTGGGTAGGTGGTAGCGTTTAGGCGACGGTCGTGGTAAAAGTGGAAAATATAATTGCGATGGAGTTTGGATGATTTTGTGTTTCATGGGGATGTGAGGTTGATTATTATTAAGAAAAATGATTTTTAACATATTGCAGACACTCTTTTCTTACGGTAAAACGTCAAATTTTGAATGAAAATGCGTTATACCAAGAATTTAGAGTTGATAATTATCCAAGTGGTCGTATGTCAACATTTTTTCGTACAGTAACTGTTTTACGAGCTACTTTGCGTGGTCACGTTGTGTGACTCACCCGGTATATGTGCCGGTGATTACGAAAGTGGTCTAGGTTATACCTGTCTCGTTCCGAAAAAATTTCGGTAAGATTTTCCGTTCTTTTCTACTTTACAGAACGAACGGGTATAATAAATGAGAAATTCCTTTCTTCTGGATTTTCTACTTTATTGCTAGACCTCTCATTACCTGCACATATTCGAGTGAATATAATATACGTATAATAACGATTCCGGCGAATTGTGTAAACTAGTCGAGGGAATTTATCAAATTACATTTATATTCGATCTCTCAAACGTTACTCATATTTCACGTTTCAGAATCATATTTATTAAATCCGAAAATCGAATTACGTCCCGTAACGAAAACCGATTAAAATCCTCGCGATCGCGTGACAATTTAAAAAAGAAATAACGGGTGAACGTGAAAGGAAAGTCATTCCTGGCTAATAAAAATCTAGCTTTATACACCCGATTCGATTGCGAATAATCGCGTATACGTAAAACCGAGAAAGAAGGAAAAAAAGAAGGAAAAGAAATTTGGATACAAGTAGGCGTTAACCAATAAACACGCAGGGCCCGTGCCATGATCCGAGAAAGGACGCGTCAATTTAGCCGGGCCGCGTAGACCGGACGTGCATCGGGAGACGCTGCGCAGAACGTTGTGCGCAGCGGCTCGCGCAGCACCGGCCGCGCACCGCTAACAAGACGTATTGCGCAACACGCGTGTCGGTTAATCTCAGTCGTGGCTGGGCTCCATCCATATCAATGACCAACGAAATCCGCGTGTAAGCAGCCTCGACGCGGCGGGCTTCCACGAAAGCGCGGCCCTCGGCCCCTCTTTCTCTTCGCCTTATGTCTGCAAATTCGCAGAGCCGAATGCTGGATGCACGTGACACGAAACCGGTATACCGGGGCCGGATGATCTATGCGTTGCGGGACCTTAGGCCGCGGCTAAGGTGCATTCTCTCCCACCTCCCGGCGCTTCTCTCCGCGCGTTCTCCCTCGTTCTCGCTGGCTCGGGCTAAATAATATCAACTATGCGAGAAGGAGGCACCGGACACACGAGCGAGCCACACATACGTGGCCTCCCCATTGGCCATTGAGGTGTCCGCCAGTGAGTAATGCCATAATAAATTATCTGACCGTTGCTGCTACCGCACTTGCGCCTCTCTATCTCGTTCTTCTTTCTCTCGCTCCTCGCTGTGGCGCTGCAGTCGCTGCCTTATTCCTCGCTCACCTCGCTTCCCCTAACCTCTCTCTCGTCCACCGCTCTTCCGTGAATCGTCGTAGGTCTTCTTCGTAGTCGTCTCTCCTCTCTCCATGAGAGGTAAAAGGCTCCGGCGCGTCTCCACCGATGCGATTGCACGAAAAGCCCGTGCAGCCTCGCTCTGCCCGTTGTCCCGATGCAATGTAAACGAAAGTTAGAGCGGAGAGTTGCTCGCGGAGAAGGAGGTAGCTACAAGTACGCGAACGCGTGCTCTGGATAGTATCGAGGTATTTCTTTTTCTGTTTGGTAAGATGGAGAATGTTGAAACGAGGCTGGTCTTGTGGGAAATCGGGTGCCGAGGGTTGCTTGTAATTGGTTTTTAGCTGCTCTCGTGTTAGTAGCGTGTAATTGTGGAATTGATTCGACGTGTTCCCGGGATGATCGTCGGTTTCGTAGGAGGCTTGCTTTATTTTTCGTATCTCGATTTGATTACGAAGTTTCGCGTGAAAACTTTTTATACGCGACTCTCCGCCGATTGCACGAGCGTTTCAAGATTAGCAACGCGAATTTATTTACGTAATAACCTTCTTCTTATATTTTCTATCGATGAAAATGGGAGCAAATAAAAATCTGTTATCGACATCCCACGTACGTGTGTACGAGAGGTACTAGCGGAGTACAAAGGGTTAACCCTTTAGCTGTGGCAAAGCTGCCATAATTATAGCGCCTGCACAAACAGCTATACTGAAGGGTACGGAAGATACGAAAATTATCGATGCGGAATTATAACAATTCGTACACCCTAAGAGTAAAATTATATCGCTAAAAATCCTAACCTCTTTTGCGCAATTTCGTTCACCAATTCTGATTCTAATTGCTCGAACCAATCCATCCATATTAATCGCCCAAACGAGCAACAGTAAGTGTGCTCTATTATTGGCAAGGCCCTCTATCTACGACGGTCGTCATACCAGAGTCAAGTATATCATGTCGAATTTAGGATCGGTATTCTCGCTCTCAAAATTTATTCTCACATCCGAGTGGGAATCGATATCGAGCGAATCTATTTGCAGTGGTTCCCGAAGATAGAGAGATGGTCGATGGAAAGCGGTCAAGGTGGTTACTTTTGTCGCTCTCGTGCAGACGATTCGTGAAAACGGCTGAAAATAAGTCGATACTCTAGCTGTTCGAGATTATACCGAATCTCTCGAGAGGGTTAATAATAACACGCACCCCACCGCCATCATTATAGTCACTCCCAAATGCCAAGGGAGTTATATTCCAGTGTCCAGTGGTTAATTCAGGGTCCAACTCGTATTCCATTTGGACTTTGAGACAGGTTAGCTGACTATATAAAAATTAGATAAAATAAAATATTTCCAATAATAATTAATTTTGTTAATTTTTCCGAACTTTTCGACACCTCGGGGCCCACCGTTCGATTACTAGATAGGAAAGCCATTCTTCGCGGGATTGGACTTCCGGTGTGCGAAGTTGGTAGAATTTAACCGAGAATTACCCTACATCTTGGCCGAATCTCTAGCCGCTTCGCGGTCGCCTGGACGATCCTTTGAATTACAAATTTCCGAGGCCCGGTAATTTATATCGCTACCTGTCCCCGATCACCGCCACATCAATATCGACTTAACGAGCCCGATGACGTTTTTAACGAAGGTACAGGTTCATCTGGCCTCGCAATTTGCCAGAGATTATCATATTTTAATAATTCAGCGTAATTTAACGGCGGACCTCTCGTTAAGGGCGCGGGAGGGGGGCCGGCGGGGGCCGCGCGGTGGCGCGCGAGGGCACGGCCGGACGGAGGAGCGGAATGAAATAAATGGAAGCGGAGAAATACGAAATGCAAAATACGAAGTACGCACGCGATGATCGTAAACTGTGCGGCGGCTGGAACGTAACACGCGGGATTTGAAATTTCGGCCGTGTCGCATAAATCAAACACCCATCGCCGGAAGCGGGCGCGGCGATTCCGCCTGGCCGTCGATCATATTACGCGGCACCCGGTTCATAATAACGAGATCAAGTTCACGAGTGGATGTGCGACTCGCGTCGCTAAATCCCGCGGAACGCGATTTAATTCCGTGCCCGGGACCCCGAATCATATCGGCTAATTCCGTCGACGCTTCGTCTAAAATCAGAGGCGTGAAAGCGACATTATTTGGACGTCGATAATGGTTTAATGGAAATGGTATAACGTGTACCCGCTGATATTCCGTTTTTCCATCGGCCTCGCTTCGTCGGCTCTGACAGAGACGCATGCTTTCGCGCTTGTTTCCCCTGTTTTCCCTTCCATTCCCGCCATTCGCCAAATGTTTGTTTAATTAATACCAAAATTTT
The DNA here is from genome assembly GCF_001483705.2 of Eufriesea mexicana. Taxonomy (NCBI): domain Eukaryota; kingdom Metazoa; phylum Arthropoda; class Insecta; order Hymenoptera; family Apidae; genus Eufriesea; species Eufriesea mexicana. The sequence continues at coordinate 1,217,159 of NW_016907864.1, read as the reverse complement.
TACCTGCTTGTACGTGCACACGGTTTCGTTGTATTTGTCACGCGAGTTCTTCTCTTTCGCGAATAATTTAACGAAATATACGGTTTTATATTGTTCTAGGTCTCGTGGGACTAGAGGTCCTAGCACAGTGTTATGAATTATATTATTATAGGATTCGAGGAAACTTAAATTAATTCGCGATTTTTTACTCTTTTTCACGGAGTGCTTGTTTCTATTATTTTCCGTGATTAATTTAATGCAGTACAGATTTACGTTATATGGTATCGTACAGAGCTGTGGGTCCAACTGATGCGAAATTAAGTAAACTTTCCATCGAAATTGGTAGAACGTTTGTTTAATTATTCCTTTTTTCACGCGGTAATACGATTATTTGCGGCGCAGTTGTTAGCACTTTGCGCTCTATTTTACTTTATTCTTAATGCAACTACCATCCCTCCGCGAATTTACAAATTGTAATGGATATTACGTGCAGCGGTCTGCACATCGAAGTAAGCCGTATACTCGGTGTAAGTGTCTTAATACCTTTCGTAGAGATTAAAAAGTTGCATTGAATGGAGTTTAAATTGTGGGGGATCGTTTAAATAAATATGCAATTTTAACTCCTGCTGCGGATAAAAATGCATAAAATTATATCGAAACTATAGAATAATTTGTTATATCAAATATTTCATAGAAAATAATATTGTATAATAATATCTTATAGAAAATACTAATATTCTAGAAAATATTTTACTACGTTTACTTATTTTATCTCGTGACACGTGCATCTTTATTCTTTGGTTAACCCTTTAAGTTCGACGATTTTGTTGCTAAAGAAGGGTACGAGTTGACAAATTTTCTGCTACAAGGCTGATGATATTTTCTGAGCAGTAAATATGAAATCGTATAATAACTAACTCGTAGAATTATTTAATTTCGATACCTCGCACACTGTTATATTACTTTAAATTTGACATATTAATTAATACCGAGCTTCGAAATTTTATCAAATGGCGACTGAAAGGCGCCTCTCGAGTGCAAAGGGTTCATTTATCTCGATTACGTAATTCATCCTGTACACATCATCTTATTATGATACAAATAGATGTCGGTATATCGCTTTGATACTTTCGCACCGTCTCCCAACGTAAGAATCGATCTTCGCGCAATGTGTAATAATATTTTATAGAAAATACTAATATTCTAGAAAATATTTTACTACGTCTACTTATTTTATCTCGTGACACGTCTATATTCTCTAGTTAATTTCTCTCTATTATGCAATTCATCCTGTACACATCATCGCAGTATGACACACATAGCTGGTACGCTATGACACACATATCGCTTTGATACGTTCGCACGGTCCCCAACGCAAGCATCGATCTTCGCGCAAACCCGAAACAACGAAAAACCAAAATCGAAGATTCGCAATCCCCGCCACTAAACCGATTGATCGTCGAAAACCGAGCGCAGCAAAAAGCAAAACGAGTTTTCCCAAAACCACCGTGACTCTGGTGCCCTCTCTCCCATGACCGACTTTCCATCCGCGATTTCCGCGTGGGCCATCCGACAACGACAGATCTCCGTTGCGTTTCATCCCGTTTCCACGAACCACCGCGACTTTCCACCCCGCTCGATCCACCCTCTGTTCGAGCCCTGAGCTCTATTATCAATTTCGCCGAAAAGCCCTGAAATTCGCATTCGCACGCAGCTCCGCGAACAGCCTGGGGACATTTCAACTCATAGTTGATGCCAACAGTGCCGACGAGAGAGAGAGAGAGAGAGAGAGAGAGAGAGACGGTTGCCGCAGTTGCTGGTTGCGTCGAGGCAGGCCCAATCAAATTCCAACAATTACCAGTCCGTAGTCTGGGGCTGGTTTGCCTCCTCCGGGCGAAAACCGGCTCGTTTTACAGTCGGACCAGAGCAAACCCTGCCCTCCCCTCCTCCGTCCCTCCCCCTTGCTTCCTTCCTTCGTTCGCTACGTACCGCCGTAAACCCAAATTGCATTATTAAAATCTAATCTACCTTCGGCCGAGTACGTATGCCACGACCATCGGAAATCTGATACACCGATCCTGACGGCCGAGCCTGCGCGCGCTAGCCGCTAGCGCACAGACAGGAAATGGATGGACAGGATGGCGGAACGTGGAACACAGGCCGGACAGCACGGATGGGGAGGGTTGAGAGAGATGGGTCTCGGAACGGGTCCCTCGGAACTGGCGACGAACGGTCGTCGGGGTCGAAGATCGACGGATTAGGAACGATTCTCGGGGCTCCCAGCTACCCCTATCGCGAAAGTTTCGTGCCGTGCTAATAGATGCAAGCCTGGTGGGTCGCGGCGGATGACTGTCGGGGATGGCCCGGGCGTTCCTCACGCCGCAGGGTCCAAGTGCGGCCGCTGCAAGAGATCGAACAATGGTCGCAACTTTCGGGTTATTGGATAACTTTCGCGTAACGCGGTATTCCTGCGGCACACGGTTAAGCTTTAACAGGGTTAGAAAATTGAACGGAAATTAAACGAGTGTTCGGACGGCGCAAACGTTCAGAAGCCGGTTCTTCCGCCGGGGTTCCGGGCGCCACGGTGCCCTTGCCTATTTTTGGTGATTCCGCGTAATCGAATCGCGTGGCTTCGGATTCGGTGCGTCCCGTGTCTCGAGATAGCGCGTTAGGCAATGGCTATGTAAGTATTTGATATGGCGTAGGACTGTTTTAAAGTTCGGGATCCGATTTAATACGGGGGGGGGTTAAGGTTTTGCGGGAGAAAATGGAATTGGGTTTACGCGTATTTGGTTCTTCAGTTTCGACTGGTTTCTTAGAAATTATTTGTACAATTTTTATTTACTCTTTTATTTATCATTGTTCCTATTATTCGTACGATTCTGTTTTCTTAGGAATTATTTGCACAATTTTTATTTATTATTGTTATTATTATAAGTACAATTCTATTTCTTTAGGAATTATTTGCACAATTTTTATTTATTATT
>NW_016907864.1:1206670-1213750 GCF_001483705.2 Eufriesea mexicana | reverse complement strand
TTATTATTATTATTATTATTATTATTATTATTTGTCCAATTCTATTTTCTTAGACATTATTTGTACAATTTTTATTTATTATTATTTTTATTTATTATTGTAGGCAATTATATGTATATAATTGGTAGATACGAACTTCCGTAGTTGGAGTGGGGAGAGCGATGTGTATATATATATGAAGATTTTCGGCAATAAGTCAGTACTCGGTCCTCAGTCCTCGTTAGTTGCGAATAGAACAAGGTATATAGAACGTTTGTACTATAAGAATTTAATTGTTAGTAATAAGGTGTTAGAGTAATATAGATAAAAATACAGTGTCATTTAATTCCAACAATTATTTTATTTATTTATTATTATTATTATTTGTACAATTCTATTTTCTTAGAAATTATTTCTACAATTTATACAATCCTAGGTGTTGCATGTTTAGTTTTTATTATTTTATTTTATTTTCATTTTTACTTCGTTTATTTCTTTTATTTCATTTCATTTCATTTCTATTTCGCGGTTATTCCGATATATCAGCTCGAATTGTCGAAAGATTTCGAACGGACATAAACTCGACGTGTTTCTTCAAATTTTATCATTCGTCATACTTATATCTTAAAATATTCCAATGGGATGAAAGCTTGGTAAACGTCCGGTGGAGTAAAATATTCGCAAACTTTTTAGCAACGATCCGCGTATCAGCGACGAAATCGGCGATCGTTTCGAATATCCCGAAAGCAAGTAGCAAACTCTTAAGCATATGTAAATACCGCGATATACTCCCTGATTTTCCTTTCATTTCCATACTTACCTATACTCACCTGCAATCTTCTCTATTATCCATAAACCGTGTTACCCGGATACTTAGCCGTGTAACCAACTTCCTGTCGACTCACCGCTAACCGGATTTAATAAACTCTGTTCCAGTGGCAATCAATAACGCATCGACCCCGATGGTCTGCCCTGATGAAGAAGAAGAGGAACAGGGGACGAATGGACCGCGCGGAGGAACGCAAGTGGTGCAGGGAACGAGAGAGAGGGTGCCAGAGACGCGTTAGATCAGGTTCCGAGGACCGGGGTTCGGGTCGGTCGAGCTCGAAGATCGAAAGATTAGAAACGATTTGGGGGATACCTGCCCCTATCGTGAAAGTTTAATTAGGCTCCTTTCCGGTCTATCTCCGAGCTGATATCGGGGATGATAGGTACGCCAATTGTACGGCGTCGACGTCAATATTTCTCGCAGGGATCACGTCGGACGTCGAGGGAACGTTCGTTACGTGGAAATAAAGCTCATAACGTCTCTTATTATTGTTTCCATCTTTTTCGATCCACGCCGATTTTCGCAGAGCCTTAACACCATTCGATCGTATTTATTCGTCCTCTGAGGATATCCTTGCTTATCGTCGTAAGTTTATGATCCTCTAATTGGGTAGATTTCTATGTTACCGACTTTTATCTGCGAGAGAATGAAATAGATGGATAATTTGTGTTAAGATGACAGTCTATGCACGCGTTACTAGCTTTCTTTAGTTCTTAAGTTCTCGAAGGTATCTGCTCACGTGGTTTAGATTAGGTAAAATCTTTGTTAATAATTCTTCAAGCGTCACCTGACACGTAGATAGATATATACGTCTTTTTCGTTCGAGAAGCAGGAAATTTTTAATTCCTGTCGTACTGAAAAGACGAAAAGAGATAGGTCGATTAAGATATTATAAAATTTCGAGTCTGGATCGACATAGGACGGTGAAGATTGTAGTATAATATAATGCTTCTGTAGAAAAGAAGACACGCGATAAAAATATTTGCAATATTTCCAAGTACAATACTGTAACAAATTATTACATAATGACTACGTGGAACACTGTGTCAAATCTCACAATAAAAGACTGTAGAACAATGTTGGAAGCCTTGGAAGAACCAATCTAAACGATTTAGCAAAAATTCGTAGAATATCAACAGTTCTAGAGTTAAGGGTGTTTAGTCTCGTTATTAGTCGATCACAGCTGCTGATAGATTTTTATAACACTGTCCTAGTTACATGAAGATGGAAAAAGATTTGTAATGTAATATAATACTGTCATGAAAATGCAAAGAGAGAAGTGTGTGTGGCATTAAAAAAAGCCTCGTATATGTAGATAGAAATGAACACCAATATCTTCTACGTTTTTTAACAATTTTTAACAGTGTTATTTTAGTATATTCGGATAAAAATATTTAAATAATAACAACTCGCAATAAACTATTTTAAACAAAAAGGTTGACATTTTCTATGTTAGATCTATATTATCGACGATCTTCAATCGCGACATCTTCCGTTAATTGTTTGAACGTTATTGTATTGCGCGCAGTGTGTACGTGTGCGAGCTGTGCGTACCAAGGACCTGGAATGGTAATCGAGTCAGTCCGTATTGAGAATCCGTCTAGAGCAGTTGTGTAAATATATCGTGAAGGAGTAATTCTGAGTATATTATTTTCTACCCAGTATATCCACACATGTGATACAATATTACAATATTCTAGAAAATCCTTCTCTCTCTTTATCTCTCTCTCTCATTCTTGTTAACACGTGTTTACTCTTTGACGACTCTCACGTAACTGTTTTATACTGGCACATTCTTCCAAACATTTTTCAAACATAATTCATACTAGACTGCACTCGCATATATTATGTTTATATCATCCCACATGAGTTTCACTTATTCTACCACATTCTCATTCACAGATATAAAACCAACGCTGACGGTACATACATGCGAGTCATCTCGCTCTTTTACGTGCAATCTCTCGAAAAGCAACTTCCTCGTTGACCTACCGTTCGTCAGAAATGGTCCCTTTGAAAAGCCTGTGTTTATTTCGTGCCTCTACCAAGCAGCAACCGTTAAGGCCCCGCGACCAAGAGGAAAAAAGTGGTAAGCGAGTAATTATCATAATTCACCGATAGATAATCGATTCTCCTTTTTTCCCCCCTCTGCCTCCTGCGTGCCCCGTATTCTGTGGCCGCGGTTCGAAACGGCGGGTAACCACGAAAAAAGGGGTTGGCGGGGGAAACGATTTACCACGGACCCCTTTTCTCGCACGGAGGCGTATTAATTTCCGGCTCGAGCGCTCCTCCGCCTGTTTAACGACGAAAACAAACGGCTCAGGGTCATTTGAATGTGCCCGCGACAGACACGATGATTATCTCGGCTGGTTTATGGAACTAGGCGAATTCGTAGGCAACAACCGGCCGGTTTAATATTTATACGTTTGCAACAGGTGAGAAGCGTGGTCGGCTGGTCGGTGCGGGGCGCAATTAACGAAAAAGAAGAGAAAAAGGGAGAGAAGAGGAGAAAGAGAAGAGAGAAGAGAGAGAAAAAAGGGAGGAAGAGGGCTAACGGAGGATAAACGACGGTCGACGGGCTACTTAGTCCACGCCCTTCGTGAGCCCGAGCCCCGCAGTTCGAGCAGAGGCCGAATTCGAGATAGGATGTTTAAGTAACCTCGAGACGCTCTAGGCGGGGCCAAAACAATATTTTTAAGTGCTTTCGCGGGACGTCCACGAAGGGAACCTGTTCCGTTCGTTCGCTCGTTCCGTTCGTGGAACAACGCGAGCCCCGCGACGGACACGAGGCAAACAGAGCCGCTCATTAATCTCGCGCATAATTACCTGGCCTGCCTGTACACTTTGCGCTCAACTTTGCAGCATCGCATCTGGCGGCGGCCAGCACAAGCGTTTCGTCGATTCGAGATTGCGTGTATTAATGCAACTCGACGCATGTATCGAGTAGACCTTTGCGGCGTATTCGGGAAGTATCGGCGCTGCGGTCGCTCCACGCGTCCCCGTGGAGTAGGACGAAATATTTGCGGCTCGCTGTTTTTAAGAACGGTTCATTTGCGACCCGTGCTCTTCCTTTCGGATATTTTGTCCTCGAGATAAATAGAACACGACGAGGCGAGAAATGTAATTTGAACTTCGATAAGGTTTCGAACGCGTGGAGCGTCGCGGCTTGACGATCGTGATAAATAATTTTCATACACCCTGTACATAACGCGAAGATGTAACGAAACGTATCGCGAGAGAACAAGCTGTAAGTTTTAAACGAGTTAGAAGTTGGGAAAGTTGGATCAAGGAAACGCAATAATATAACTGGATCCGAAATGGAACAGGTCGGACGTGCGATTCGTTAATGTAAAACGATCGAGCGATCGGATTATCGGTACACGAGGCAGCGCGTCGAAGTCGATGAATAATTAACGCGGAATTTTATCGAAGAGAAGTTTTAAGTAAAGATTAAAAAATGGAGGTGGCTATTTAAAAGCCGTGGCAGAAGTTGCGACAGCTTAGCCGGCCGATTAAAAGCGCGTTTAATGAAGCTAAAAAGAGGATAATAGTATAAGAGAAGTTCCCCTGACAGACGTAGACGTATTTTTAAATATTCATGCGATTTAATATTGCCGGTGATTCGTGCAATAAAGTCATGCAAACGAGTCGAGCGCTGTTGGGAATTTCAGCCCGGCTGCTGCGGTATTTTCAGGCCGGGATAAAAACTTTCCTAAATTATCGGATCATATCTGAGGAATGGAAATTACGTTAGCGTTTTCTGTTTCCCCGTTTTATTATGCCCGATCAACGAAACGAGTTCATAGATTACTGCGTTGATTATAGGAAATCCGCTCACAGTGCGATCCGGATATTAGTCTATAATAAATGACGATTTAATGATTTCGCTAGTGGAATATATGGGATAATAATGATGTAACGATCTAGTTGCGGCAGACTTCGCGCAAATGTTATATACGGTTCATTAGGATTCTGTCACTTTTCATGAAACATGTATGTACCTGTTAAAATGTCTGAAATAAAGTGTATACTTTATATAATGTACTTTTTAATTTACCTAATATTTTACCAGACTCCGTATTTCCCTTATTTTGTAAGTCCAAAGAGATTTTGTATTAGGATTAGATAACACACAAGGAGGTCGTTTTTTGGACAATACTTCTGCAGTTCCAGAGAGAAACCATTGGCCAATTTTGCGATTTTATATTAGGAATACATAATATAAAAGGAGGTCTTTCTTTGGACAATACTTTTGCAGTCCTAGAGAGAAACCTTTGGCTAATTTTGCGACTTTGTATCAGGAATACATAATATGAAAGGAGGTCGCTCTTTGGACAATACTTTTGCAGTTCTGGAGAGAAACCTTTGGACAATTTGCGATTTTGTATCAGGAATACATAATGTGGAAGGAGGTCGTTCTCTGGACAATACTTTTGCAGTTTCAGAGTGAAACCTTTGGCCAATTTTGCGATTTTGTATCAGGAATACATAATATGAAAGGAGGTCGTATCTTTGGACAAATACTTTTGCAGTTTCAGAAAGCAATCTTTGGCCAATTTTGCGATTTTGTATTAGGAGAACATAATATCGCAGGAGGTCGCTCGTTCAGAACAGTTCCAAGAAATGACGTCATTTCCAAGAATTCTTTGGACAATAATTTGCCGCTCGGTGGTCAATATTTTTGCCGCTCGGTGGACAATAGTTTTGCAGCACGGCGGACAATACTTTTGCCGCTCAGTGGTCAATACTTTTGCCGCTCCGTGGACAATACTTTTGCCGCTCAGCGGTCAATACTTTTGCCGCTCCGTGGACAATACTTTTGCCGCTGAGTGGTCAATACTTTTGCCGCTCGGTGGACAATACTTTTCCGGCCTCGAAGAAAAGTTTCTGGCCAATTTCGCGATTTTGTATCAGGAGAACATAACATGACAGGAGGTCGCTCGCCGAGAAATATTTGCCCGATTTCTCACTTTTGTACCAGGAGAACATAACATGACAGGAAGTCGCTCACCGAGAAATATTTGCCCGATTTCTCGATTTTGTACCAGGAGAACATAACATGACAGGAGGTCGCTCGTCGAGAAATATTTGCCCGATTTCACGATTTTGTATCAGGAGAACATAACATGACAGGAGGTCGCTCGCTGATCGATTCCAAGAAATGACGTCATTTCCAAGAATTCTGTGGATAATACTACTGTCTGGCGTAAAATTTTCGTCCAATTTGACGATATTGTATTAGGATAACATAACTTAATAGGAGGTCGCTTATCGACAGATTCTTAGAAATGACGTCACTTTCCAAGAATTTTATCCAGACAAATTTCACAGCATTTGTGTGAATATACAAAGTACACATAGACTACTCATTGCGGGAGATTTTAATTATTTTACTTACCTTACTTACCTTACTTCCCTTACTTACCTTACTTCTCTTACTTACCTTACCTTCCTTACTTTATTCTTCTTACTTCACATATTATTTCAACAGATATTGCCTACTCTAAATTTTCAAAGTTCGAAGGGAACATTGAAAATTTACAAGAGATAGGACATATCTTAAACTTTGTGCGTAGCTCTTAGCTTGGTATCGTTTGCCAAAGATTTCTCTTTGGAAAACGATACCAATTACCAGGTCTCACCACGAGGAGGTGGCTACGCATCGAGACCCGACATGCGCCCTAGTGGCGCATCCTACTGGCGCTATCCGTAGCAAAGGTAGCCTAATCTAACTTGGAGCGAATTAAATTAAAGTGATTCTACTGACACTTTATTTTATTTCGTGTCTTACAAAGGGAACTTCGATTCGGTATACTAAAACTCTACTGTCGCAACTCTAAGATATTTTCAAGTTCCCATAAAAATAGGGAATAAAATATCAAACACGCGAGCAAATACAAAATCGCGACGCGCCCGAACGAGTTCGCGACCATTCGAAAGACCGACTAGCCTACGAGACGTACTCTCGTGTACAAGACAGCTCCATACCTCGGCACCCTCCCGACCGAACCTAGTCCACCCAGCCACCACAGACCCTGCCATGGCTTACTCGAGAACGAGAGCGATCGACGAACCAACGAAACATCCAAAATCAAGCCGAGGGTCCCTAGCGAGGCTCTGTAGCCGGTCACGCAGGCCCCTGCCACATGGGGGAGAAATTAATCATCCCATGGGGTCTGACCGTAGGCCCATATGCAATGTCCGGCTACAGGACCCATACCCCGGTCGTGCACGCGCTGGTGCCCAGGACGACTAGGGCCGACAGACCCTCG
>NW_016907864.1:1179079-1205484 GCF_001483705.2 Eufriesea mexicana | reverse complement strand
TTAATTTTATTAATTATTATTTTTCCGCTATAATAGACAATAATTTATTAATTTTTAAAATTTTTATTATATATATACGTTGTGAACAATTTGTTATTAACAATATTAATTTGTTATTAACAATAAGTCTAATTATTTATAAACTTTTTGCAAATTAAAGTTACATTTCAATACGAGTTTCCTATAAATTCGAGTAATAACCTGTAAGTTATTAATTGTTCCTCTTTTATTTTTAATTTACGTTGAGAACAATTTGTTATTAACAGTATTCATTTGTTATTAACAATAAGTGAAATAATTTATAACCTATTTGCAAATTATGGATACATTTTAACATAATTGCATTATAAAATCAAGTAGTAGCCAATAATTTATTAATTTTTCACTTTTATTATAAGTTTAGATTGTAAACAATTTATTATTAACAATAAATTTACACATGTTTTATCAAATAAATCTACATTCGCACCTTCATAGAATAAATTTCTATGATACGTACATATAAGTTAAAATATTTTTATCTCCTCTATATTTCTAGCTAAAACAAATTATTACGTGAAAAGTGAAAACGTCGATTACGTAATTCCTATCCATAAAAATAAACTCTATCAGAATCACCGAATGAACATCCCAGATCAGAGAAGAAGTTCAAAATTTATTGCACGGAATCGTGTCAACGATACCCCGGCGTCGCGTGATCCCTTCGGCAACCTAACCTAACCTATACGCACCCAAGTACGTCCCTACCGCTCGTCTCTGAACTCGCGTATTAAAAATATCGAACAGCCGTTTGCCGATGATGCATGGGATCCTTTTTTCTCGGAGGAAGACGCGGTGAATAGGAACACGCTTCGAATCTCCAACTTTTATTCCCCCGGTCAAGACACGGCGTTGTTCGCTGCACCTCGCGGACGGAGAAGAATGCGGCGGCCTGTAATTAGAAATACAGGCCACTGTGGGTGGAGAAGTCGACGAGGCATCGAAGGTCGAAGCCAGCTGTAGGAATGACAGCGGTTTCAGGAAGAATGAGCGAGGCGTGGCAGCGCCGCAACCATATATTTCTTGCGCTAAGAGGAGAATATGGCCGAAATATCCGTTCTGGCATTGTTAGGCAAATTTACAAGGCAGCGACCCATCCACGTAACCGTTCCTCGTTTTGCGCGAAAAAACCATCGAACGGCGACCAACGAGACCAAGAGAGAGAGAGCAACGTGTCGGTTGCATCTGCGAAGGGAACGGGAAGAAAAAAACAGTAAATCATCGTGGCTCGTTCCGCGAAGACTTTACGAGCGGCTGGCTGTCGACGTTCGATAATGAAAATACCTGTATATTTATTGTTGCACGTCGATCCGCTGGGCAACGCTGAGCCCCCTGCTAAATCCAATTATCGCGACGTGAAATGTAATTGATAGGTAGCACTAAATTCAGCCGGCCCGTTGTTAATGCAGTTGCCACGGATTTTCGTTCAAGTTCACCGTGAAGACACGGGGTACACCGTGCTCGCCGTGGTGTTCCCTATACTCGTAATCGTTTTTCAACGATATCATAAATCGAACATCGCGGCCACCTCGCCGCTTTATTCTTTTTAACACGTACTAAGTCCCATCGCCAACCGTATAAGTACTTAACTACTCGCTTTCGCTTTCGGTGCACCGCTGACGTATTTAATGAGCCGTAATAACAAGTTCTCCGAAAAGGAAACGGATAAGGGAAGTTTAAGTAAATAAGAAAAAGAAAGACGAGAAAGATATACGCACTGGTATATTATTACGGAATAAATATATAATTATATATCTTTATTCCTTTATTTATTCCACGGCTGAGGTGCCGTTTAATGTACAATCGCTTCCACGGAATTTGAAAGCAGGAAGAGACGAGAAAATCTCTACCGAGTAACGAAAATTCGATGAACGCCATTCTATTGACTTATCGAACGGGGTACTAGAGCCGTGAGTAACTGGACCAAATGACAAATTTTTATTTAACCACTTGCGTTGGAAAGAAATTCACAGACGCGCGTGTGCCAGAACGGTCCAGTGTTTCCGCGACAAAAGCATTACAACGTGCGTACCACGTCGTTGGCGATTCTGCGACAAAAGCATTACGACGTGCGTACCACGTCGTTGGCGATTCCGCGACAAAAGCATTACGACGTGCGTGGTACGTCTTTCTAGCGCAAGTGGTTAAACAACTACAGCACACACGACAGTACGAGGAAAAAAGAAAACTAAATCCCATAAAATATGATTGCTTCTCGCTGAGATACACTATCTCTCTATGTCTCTCTTACACTCGATGTCTTCATATTATGATTGCTTATTTTATTAACGTACTGACTCTTTCCGCGACTCTCTTCTCTACAAATCATAGATCACACCTCGCGGTACACACTCGTCATACTCATCCTTCCACACAAACATTCCTCACTCTCGTACCACAGATTTTATAACAATCGCATCACCACAAGGGCTTCCTGATCCTGATCGAAAACGCAAATATTTCTCATGCACCAGATTCACGTCTTAAATTCTAGGAGTATTTAAATATTAGAAAAAGTATCGAGAATTGAATGCGCGTCATGTATAACAGACCACGGCTTATTTTATCGAAGTCAGGATTAAATAATTCCATGGAACAGTCCATACGATGGGAAGCCAGACGCAGGAATCGATAGCGAACACGTTTCAACGTACTAATTAAGTAGCCGTAATAACGAGTATTCGTGCAATACGTAGATTAATAAGTATACATTGACAAGATACACGTAGAGTAGAGGAAATTTATTTTTTCGAAGCCCGGTTCTTCGTCAGGCGACTGTGTTTAAATTACGATGACGACTGGAGGAGTAACTTTTTCTCAGGAAGGATATCGGGGAAAATTATAGCGAACACGGCTCGTTGAAAGCATCGGGCACCGATGACCGAATGTTCGCCCCCCAGTCGTTATCGCGGGTAGATAAAAATATGGCCGTTAACGAACTCGTGATTATTAACGCGGAGAGAGAGATAGGACGATCGGTATCGATGGCCTAGCAGCGAGATAAAATTCGTAGGAAGGACCGGAGGCAATTTTTCTTAAAGGCTTCGATTTATCTTCGCCCATTGAGCAGAGGCAGCGAACGCCAAAGCGATATCAAAGGGGAAACGCGAATCACACGGATGAATGGGAACGATTGCGATCCATGAATCGCGACGTTGTGTGCCCGATACGTTCTTATAGTTTGCCGTTCGGCTAATATTTCCCTGTGACTCTTCCCTCTTTATGAACTCGCGTGTTGTTATCAGAAGTCTCGTTTTTCGCTCGGTCGAGATCGATGAAACATCGAAGTGAAAGAAAAGAGAGGTTAGGTTATGGAGGTTATAGAGAGATCGATGAAATATCGAATCGAAAGAAAGAAGAGGTTAGGTTAGATTGGAGATTATGAAGAGATCAAAGGTACGGGGCACTTTTTTAATTATTTGTACAATGGAATGGCAACATTTTAACTCCGGAACTACCAATTTGGTGGAGGAAAAGTGATTTTAGTATTTTCCTGTTTGCAATTACTGAAAATATCTGCTTTTAAAGAGATTAATGGAGACTCGTATCGAGGCAGAACTGTAATTAATATACAATATTTACTTACATATCTGCATCGTACCAGTAAAATTAATAATTACCACTATAAATTAATAATTAATACCATTAATATTATCTACGTCCCGTATGTTTAGATAAATATTAAATATCGGTAGTTCCAGTGTTAAAAGAACGCGTTGGTATTGAGGTTAAACGTGTATTTGTTATTTCGAATATTTTTGAGTATTTAAATATTAATATTATACTATTCGTGAAAGATGAAAATGATGTTGTTCATCTGCCTACGTGATATTGATAATTAACACTAAAGCTACCGGTGTGTACTGTATACTTAAATATAATGCACGCAATTGATTTAATTAATACGATACAATGAAAATAAAAGTGTATACACTATTGTGATTCTATTTCAACGATAATCGATATAATTTTTATCAAAAGCAGTTGCACATTTTCAGTAATAGCGGAAATAACGACTCATTTTCCTCCCATGATATTTCTAGCGTTAATAATTAATAATTCGCGTATTTTTAAAAGATTCGATATACCGTTCTTTCTCATATTATTACATTAACAGGAAAATAGAAAGAACGAGCAACTCGCAGGCAAAAATAATTAACTCGGCGCTTAATTTTTCGTACTTTAAATAAATTTCCTACTTTTTGCTTCGTGCCGTTAATTAACTCGACGGGTAAGCTCGCTTAATCGCTTAAATAAAATGTACTAGGAAAATGCAGACTAAAATATCTTCGCTTATCGCGCATAGTTCTCTATTACCCGAAGAGGTAATAGATCGATCGATCTTCCTCCCGCGGTTCTATAAATCCAAATTTACGATCCGAGCTACAAAGATAATTACACCAATTACGTCACACGCACCTATCGATTGCGAAATTCGTCGTGCGGAAATCAGCTTAACCCGTCCCGAAATTAGTCATCGCATCGGCATTGGCATAATCGCGAGTATACTTACGCGCTGTCTGATATCTGCGTGGTAGCCTCAGCGGGCCCAGCCAGTCGCGGTTCAAATGCATATTTTTTATCTTTATGGAGTGGCACGGGCTTTTTAATGTTTTCTTCGAGTGGCCGGTACACATTTTAACGAGGCAATGAAAACGCGTTGCCAAAAAGATAAAACGATCGTTACACGCGATTCGCTGTTTTAATACCCTTGTTACCGTGACCGCCACCCCTCTGCAGCCGTTCTAGCTTTTCCACCGATTAAACCCGTCCTACCCCATAAATCGTCGTGCGGGAAAAAGAAATTTCGCATAAACAAGCGAGCAGTCGGATGGAGATTATGAAAGGTCGTTTAACGAACGCTCGAAATCCGAAGCGGACTCGCGCTGGATTCGCGGTCGAGTCGGTTCCAGGCAAATCGCGGCTCCCATCGTTATTCCTTGAAGCATAATAATCGAGTCGTACCTATTACGAAGTACCAGGGTCGTTGCGAATTACGCGTGTGTATGAATCATGCGTGTTTTTATCACTTTACTGCCATTTGAACGCGTCGCGTTTGCTCGCTACCTCACCCTCTTTGCGATCTTTGACGCGCAAAGAAACGCTTGTCTATTGTTCGAATAAATCCAGCTGAAATCCTTTTCCAATTTATCACTCGCACACGCAAACCTGCAACATTATTTCTCGTGATTAAACGAAAATTCACGACTCGACGGTCGTCGCGACGTCGCGCTTCCGGCACGCTTTAATCGCTCCGGGAATTAATTAAACGCTGATCCAGTTTTCGATCTCGATTAGTCAAACGGTATGTCCAATCTCGTTATCGGCTCCACGAGCCGGTCAATTCTCCGCGGAACACTTTTTCCTTTGCGAATTCCGGTAAAAGGTAAATGGCGTGGCTCGAAATTTGACGAGCAACTCCTCGTTTCGAGGCTCCGCGATTCAACTCCCATTCGATCAAGTTTCACCCCCGATGAAGCTACTACGGGATCTCGAAGGCCCTTTTAGAGCGTTTCGAGCTTCGTTTCGAAATTTTCGCCGGTTCCGCTATGAAGACCCTGGGTGAAGAGCCGTGGAAACCCTGGGAAGGGATTTCTTACAACCTGCCATTACTCGTTAGCAACGATTCAGTGTAACGCTTTACATCGAATTACATCGAATTAGAGGCTTCTCGAAATTCTTCGAGTATACGAAATGTGTGAAAGAAGGTGCCGAGGTGAGGAATTCAAACGCGCGAAAAATACGAGTTTGATTGGGCACGGTGTAATAATTGGTGGATTATGTGTAAGAAGAAAGGAATTTTGAAGAACTTGTGAGAGATTACTTCACGGAAACACGGATGATACAGTATTTTTACTTGGAATGGTTAGAAACACAGTGAAACTCGTCGAGGAGCCTTGACACGGCATGTACAGATTAATAAAAGAAAAGTACGCATGACTCAGCCTTTGTACAAGTGTTCCCAGAAGATAATAGATGACACGATTAGTGTACATCAACGCAGACGAAGTTTAATTGACTAGCTTTATTGTTTAACTCGAAATAAATAAATTCCCAAAGCCAGAAAGAATTTGTGGCTCTAGGGCGAATACCACCCCTTGCATTTTTACTCCGACCTTCCCCTAACTCCTCGTGGTATGTCATGTAGACGCGAATTATGACGTATCTACTCTTCGCTGTTCTCTTAGCTATATGAAACGTATAAACATCTAAATAATACAGTAATATTAATAATAATATTCAAAATAGTATGCGTGAGTGTGAGTCTCTTGTCTATAGCTACAAAATCTATGGCGTAAATGCGACATGCGAGAATTCAGTCTAAATCTAGCGTAAATGATGTTTCAAAGAATGTCCTAGATCAGTTAATCATTACAAAAGAGTCAGAGAGTTAGAACCGATAGGTGAAGCGAGACAGAGAGCGAGAGAGCGAGGAAGAAAGAGAGAACTGATTTATCATTTTAACACTAAACGTACCGATACTTTACACATACCTATTCTTACCATAAGGGGTCAAATGACACCCCCGTGGTACATAAGGTATGCAAAGAAAATAGGTTAAGAGAAAAACGGAAAGCGAGAAATTAAACAATCGGATAACATAAGAATTTACAGAAAGTCAGATGAGCGAAAGAAATAATAATAAATGTACAATTATAACGTAAATTTTGAAAAGGTGGTTGGTACGTTTAGTGTTAACCCTTTGCACTCGAGAGGTGAGCTTCAGTCACCATTTCATAAAATTTGGAAGATCGATATTAGTTAGTATATCGAATTTAACGTAATGTAACAGTGTGCGAGGTATCGAAGTCAAATAATTCTACAATTCTATTATTATACAATTCTTTAATTAAATTCTGTTCAAAAAAGTATCGCCAGCTTTTTAGTAGAGAGTCTTCGATTTTCTACTCCTCTCTAGCCAAAAAATCGTCGAGTGCAAAGGGTTAATACAATATTCCGTATTCGTCGCGTTACTATCCCTCGTGCATACATACTTGCGCTCTTCTCCGAAAGATACAGATATTATCGTCACATTCTACCCTCGGTATGTTCCATCACTCAGTCTCGCGCGGCACCGCATCAAAAACGGTAGATTTCAGTGGAAAATCGGAATACCTGTCTTGCCTCTGCGCCATTCCGAGTGCAAACACCTGAACTATGCACAGTACGTGTCTCGCGACCATTTTTCATTAATCTTCTCTCGCTCACCTGCAGATATTTCACCGAAGCGGATGCCACGTCTTCATCGAATTAGCTCGCCGGTGCGCCCCGGAATTTTCCTTAAATCCGTAAATCAGCGTACCTGGGATTCCTCGAGTCGCCATTAACATGGCGTCCACGCGATAGGTGACGCGCATCAAGGCGCCGTGGATCGGATAGCCATGGAGGTCCATTGATTCCATGGAACCAGTTTTACCCGACAGTTACGCTCCATATCCCAATTTATACACACAGTCGGGCCGCTATGCGACTGCTGGGGAGCGTGGAAAGGAGGAAGAAGGGTGACGGTTGGTGCCGTATCCGCGAGAAAGCACACGCATGAATGGGCTGTACGTATAATTCAATGAAACCTACGCGGCCCCGGTGCACCGGGTACACGCTTTTCACGTCGATAATAAGGCGCACCGTGCAACGAATGCCTATCGTCGGGACGCTTCACCGTTCCCTGCTTTATTTCCCAATTTTCCGATGGCATTAAATCGAGAACATAATGGAATTTTTATTACTCGTCCACGAAGGGAAATAAATTGACTCGTTGGGACGGAGCCCGCCCGTTCCACCCTGTCCATGCTTGTCGTACGTTCCAGTGGCTGTGGGTGTGTACGATTTTCGAACATACCGGGTGTCCCCTGATACGCAGACGGCATTGCGATAGAATTTCGACTGAATGGATGACTCAGGTCGGAATCTCTGGTTTTTATTATTATAAAATCCTGATGACGTGGGAGAGGGGTCACGATCGTGCTGAATATCGGAGCGTCGGGTAATCTGTGGAGTTTTAATTGGGTATAATAGAAGTCAAGATAGGACGAGGTAATAATTTATTATCGATGGAATTAAAATAAGGTGACCTTTATTCCGGGGTACTCATTCGACTGCTTCTTTCAGCGAAGGGATATTGCAGACGTCTGATTTCATTGGATGAGGGGTAGACAGGACGGTGGTTGGGTGAAATGTCATCTTCCTAAAAACAATAAAACACGATTAGAGTCAAAATTAAAATTGTGGAATTTTATACAACGTCATCGGTCAGTTCGTTTAATCGATATTATACAACTGGTGGATATTGTTGGAGAGTTCTAATCTCCCGCTCCATGTTGCTAGACGCTTCTAGCGACATCTGACATTTGTTTTCTGGTTATTTAAATAAAACCTAACAGCGGAAATTATTTCCTTCCAAGCTACCACGAAGAAAGTATGTATAGTTACCCTGACTGTGAGACATTATTCCATTTAATTATTCCACTAATTAATTATAGTAATTAACAACAGATATTTTTCCACCCTTTCTGATAACTCTCAAACGCGAAGGATTTCTCGACGCCCCATTTAAGCACGCCATTACAGAGGAATTATAAATTCCATAAATTTTTGCGTTTCATTATGCGCGTAACACTCGTCTGCAGCAAATGAGCCGTCCCGAATGAGTGTCGAATGCGAAATTTTACAAGATACACCGCAATTATATCGAAATCTTCGACTTTCGACGAAGCGTGTTACCACAGACTCTTATTACTCCGTTAATTGGATTTCGCCTAAAAAGGATTGCGAGAAGAATCTGAAGGTCGTGCATAAAAACGCTAGTTAACCCCTCCGTTCTTTCTTCTGCTTATAACAAATACGTGTAATAGCAATAATCGCGAGGGATATTCGATAGGGGGAGCAAATCGACCGGTTTGATTAAATACAACAGTCCGCGTTTTTAATTGTGAAAGCAATCATCGGGGACGAGCTCGCGTTATTATTGAAAAGGCCTGGGCATTTCCACTGACGGCAAAAAGACGAGAAGACGCAACGAGGATGCGTCCCAAGTTACCGTGAGACGATGCTTCGCAAATTAGACCTGTTGAACGAGCCGGTGCCCGCTCCGTCCAAATAAGATTCGCGATGATTTATTGCGTGCATACATCAACAACGGAGAACAGAAGTTACATTACGGTATATTAATACGGGACGCAACAGTTTCTCGTAAGTCACTGCGAGAGATGACGCTGATACTCGACGAGCCTCGAGTAATTTACATTTTCCCTCGCTATTATTAACATTACGCGTATCACGATTCTCCTCCGTGTTTCCAAGGCCTTGGCCACGTTATTCCAGCCACTTCGATTCCGTCGCGTTCGTGTTTGCCCCCGCGCCAACTTCAGTTCGGCTAACCTCGCAGCGACAATCTAAGATGGCGCCGGAGCAGGTGCCGTTTCGAGGTTATGTTGTCGTCTGGCGCGTTCCGGTCGCGATGTTCGCGGAAATTACAGGGTATTCTACGCGTTCTTTTAGTACTAAACCTACCACGACTGATAAAATTGATCGGTAGATGGGAAAAAGACAGAAAGAAAAATCTTCGAAGAATGGAATAAGAGGAAATATCGAAAAATTGATTTTAAGTTTTAAAGCAAAAGTTTAAAAATAGTTATTTAACACGTTCCATGCCATGTGCACCATTTAATGCACTGAGAACACGTTTTATGACAAATTTAATTTTGAAAAAAAATATATTTCCACTACAAGAATCAGGCATTATACAAAATGCGGTATAAAACAAAACATGCAAATTTGTTTAATTGTTATATATACAATAATTATTAATTACACGTAATGGTTGACTTTTTTAAAGCAAGGGATGCATAAAAATGACTTATTCGAGCAATCGATGCAAAACATGTTGCTACTCTTCTAGTTCTTTTTATTAATCGAAAATTTTCCAACTGACTGACTTTTACAGTCGAACTGATCGCAGCGCCACGCCAATTACTTATGGATTGATGATGTAATGACACATCAATATATCAATTTTTAGCCAGAATAACAATTGACCTTGATCTTTTGGCACGGAACGTCTTAAATCGTGGCAGGTTTAGTGTCAATTGCTTTAGAGTACCAATTTATCAGTAATTACAATGCAATATTATAAATAGGCAATATAAGCTAAAACAAAGTCACGAGAATAGTTACGGCAGCCTGTATTACAAGAGGTATCAAATCAAGAAACAATCTATATATATATATATTTAAAATTTTGAAAATCTCTTTACTTTGTTCCATATTTTTAGGCCACAATCGCTTTGCAGGAATTCGATCACGAAGTTTGCGCTAGCCAGGAACAATAGGGCGGGAACCGTGCATAATCCAGATCTAGTAACGGTTAAAAGAGCCTCGATTCAATTGGAAACTCGAAAGAACGTCGGAAGCGAAGTTAAATAACAGATCCAGGTTGGTAATGCGGTTTTAAATTACTTCGATCCGAGAAGTTCGAAGACAAGTGACTTGACTAATGAGCACGAGCGCAGGCACTCGAAAGGATATTCCAAGCCGAGTAAATAACAGGTTCACGTTGGTAAAGTGCTTTCGAATTACTTCGCTTCGAGTAACTAGAATTCGAGTAGCTTGACTAATCCGAGCGAAGCGTAGTATCTGGCAGCAGAGCTGTACAAACGATGACAGCGACTAGCAGTGCCGGATCACTTTCGCTGAATCATTCCAGCGATTACGCCAACCGATCCTCTCTCGAGTCGTCCACACCGAATTCATAACCACGCCCACGGATCGGGGAATCACCCCTATAGAGGAACGTTTATAGCTACGGTGCACGTCGTTGGATCTTTCCATACGAGCCCGAGAGAAGACATCGTAGACTGGTCAGCCATCCTCTGGCCTCACTGTCGCTGACTCGGAAAGAACGGAATGTTTCATTGCTACATTTACGCTCGTAAACCGCGAACGCTCGGTTTCACGCGAGTAACTGCGGAAATAAGTAGCAGAGATTGCAAGGTTAACGAGGACAAAGGGAAATGCGGTCCTCTCCTTCCTCCACGCGTCTTCTTTTGTCCGTATAATTAACTTTAATTACCCGATCGCCTCCATGTCGTCGTCTGCTTCCCGGTGCTTACGCGTTTCGTCCGACGCGCCAACAACCATCCTCCATTTTGTTCCATTTTCTTCCATTTTGTTCTATTTTCTTCCACTTTGTTCCTCCTCGCTTCGCCCGACCTGCCTCGTGCAAAACCCTGCCACCCGTCACGAAAGCCCTCGATCGACTCTGAAATTTATGTTGGCATTTTATTAACTAATAAAACGAAATTACAGAAGGGGTGAAATAAATTAGAGGAGAGGAAAAGATTTTCTCGCGGGTAGAGAATACCTGGAAGTTGCGGAGGTAAGAGTAAAACGATTTTAAAATTCCTCCAATGATTCTGAGTTTCGATCATTACGCAATATTTACCCGAAAATAATTTTATTTTCCAAGTGTAACAATTTTATTGTAGCGAGCATACGTGTTTGAGGTATGCGTATGGAATTTTAGGATATATCGAAGTTCGGAATTTATTTGAACTCTTTGTACTAGAAAATTTTTCCAGTAGAAATTCGATGACATTTTTTGCCACTAACATGGACAGAGATCAAACGATTATTGCGCTACAAAAAGTTTCGTATCAAATATTAAATTTTGTAATTTCGTTTCGTGGGATGTTCTATAAACTTTGATTAAAGAAAGGAATTTTTTGGTACTGTATGCATACGCGTGTTACGATACGATCGTTTGCCAAAGATTCGCGATGGTCCGCCATTTTATTCTATAAGACGATAATCCATTCTGAACAAGATGGAATTGGGAGTTACTATAATAAGGGTACGCAATTATGGCGACTTATGGTGAAAAACGCGAAATTTTAGATCCGTCGAGAAATTTAAGGTTCATCCTCATGAACGGTCTCCTCGAAAGTTTCACGACTTTCGAACTTTCTTCATTTTTCGGGTCATCAATGACCCAAGCGAAGAATTTCAAAACAATCTTACATTTTGACTATTAGCAATGATTAATAGGACAACTCTATTTTCGAGCTTCGATTCGTATGAATATTCCTGAACCATGCTCGAGCTTACCTAAAATTACCGAGACCATAAAAGTGCTAATTGCGTTGCAGAACAAAATCTCGCGGAACTGCAGAAGCGTATCAGGGGAAGAACAACGGAATACCTATTACGAAGTTCGAAGACTGCAAAGTTTACGAAATTTCTTTCTCCCAAGATTATTCCACGGGACGAAGATTCGTGGAGAGCAACGAAATAAAAAAATAACAGGTCTAACCGTTGCTTGGAACTAGCTCGGGAAACGGTGTCTCCTTAACGTGGCTCGTAACGGGAAAATTCCATGACCTGCCCAGTAACGAGGAGTCATCACTGGCTACCTCTATCCGAATAACGAACGCTTCTTATCGGGGAATAAAATAGCAATAACAGACTTCCTTCACAGGAAACGCGATCGTGGTCACGCTAGTACTATCCGTCCTACTCTGTTCTTCGGCTAAACTCCGTCAAAAGAATTTGCAGGCATAGCGGGTAGCGAGTTCGTCACAGTCTACCTCGACATACCTCTGGAACCTTGACAAATGAAGTCCTCGCGAGCCATTGTACGAGTCACTTAAAATACTCGATGAACACTCGGTTTTTCGTATTAACACATTGCGAACTGCATAGAAATCGTTATGACATATGCTATGGATCGCAGGTTTTGACACGATAGTGTGTTGACATATAAAACTCGTGAGCAATGTGTTAAATTAATTTTCGTTTTCTGTTCTTTGGAATTAATTTACTTGCCGAACAAATCATTCACATAGTCTTCTCATTACCCAAACTAAACTACTGCGACCTAACTGTTGTGAAATGAAGTCCTCGAGAGCTATTGTACGAGTCACTTAAAACACTAGATGGACCCTCTATTCTTCGTATTAACGCATTGCATATCGTATAGAAATCTCTAAGAGATATGCCAGGGACTGCACATTTTGACATGACAGTGTGTTGACACCTAAAACTCGTGAACAACGTGTTAAATTAATTTCCGTTTTCTGTTCTCTGGAATTAATCGACTTGTCAAACAAATCAGTCTTCTCACTACTCAAACTGAACAATCTAACCTAACTACTGTCAAATTGATTCCTCGCGAGTTGTCATACTCGTGGCTCACAGGCCACAGTGATTAACTGGATTTTTGGAATTGAAATAAATTTTTCGCGTGAAAATAATTTCTACTCCGCTCTGTGATGCTCATCGATAAACGAGTAACCTATATACCTAGTCGACGCGGAATAAAGAAGCGATCATTTACTCGTAACTACGTCCTCGTGCAAAGCGAAGCGATCGCGAGCCGACTGCCACACACAAGCACACTCTCGTCACGTCGTCGTCTCATGCAGATTATCCCTAATAGATACCTTTAACCCTTAACGTCTGCCGGAAAAAAGTCGCAATTCATCGAACCCCATCATCGTGCCCGAAAGCTCGTCCCATCGAGTTGCTCTCCGTGTCCCGGTCTTACACAAATATTAGCATACTCGCGCGCGCACACAGCGCCGCGACGTACTCCGTCAAAACGGAGACGTTATCGCGGGACGGGCTGAATGCATAAAAGATCGGCCGGTTAATCGCATAATCGCGTCCCACCGGCCGGCGTGTGTCCACGTTCCTCTCGTAACCGTTCTCTCCCATATTTCTTTCTCCTCCTCTCCTCTCCTTTACTCTTTCTCGTTCACCTTTCAACCGACTGCCGGGAGTGACAGGTTAATCGAAGCGGCTTAGCCCGCCGCGGCGGCCATAATAAAAATCGAGCGTCCTGGCCGAAATGAAATTACTCGGCCAGGATGCACCCCTTTTGCAGGCTGGGTTTACTTCGACTCGACGTTTAATTTAGTCCCGATATCGATCCTGGTACACGAGCCTGGCCAGCTTCCTGCCAATAATCGGAGCGACACGGGATAATCGGCAGGGGTGGCTAATGAGCGAGGATGTTACGGTGCACTTAGGCGAACGGCGGGACGAAGGCACGAGCCAAGCTTTTTCTAACCACCCCTCGCAACAGGCGTCCACGGGGTTGAACGGATCCTGGATGCTCTAGTAGCTCGTATCCAGGCTCTCGTGAAGCCGAAATGTCCAAAATGCATTAATGACTCAGGAGTCAACCCTTTTTCTTTTTTAAGAGAAGGAAATCTTCGGAAGATACATCGTCCCCCTACGGAAGGGGACAAGATTACGTGAGATTTCTACCAATTAAAACCCCCACGGTGCTACGGTGCCACGACATGCCTATAGAAGCGGGCCTATCGATGTTTAAAAATTTTTCTCTCTGCCAAAATTTATTTACAGCGCCGTGTTCAGGTGTCAACCCTGTGTCAATGGGTGTCTCTTGTCATTTCTTCGAACCTTTTCCTATTACGTTGCTATATACAAACCCTAAATTTGAGACAAGTCATTCGAAAAATACCAAAGTCTATTGACAGTCAATCCTGTGTCAACCAATATTTCCTCGAAACGTGCTTCTTCTCTAACATATAGTCCCGCGCATGTATATCCTTACCAGGACAAGGATACAGTGCATTCTGCACAGTGCAACTCCACCGTGTTATACCTTCGCGAGACCTTCCGTAACTATACGTAGTTATTCGCGTCTCTATTCTCTCTATTCTCTATTCAAAATTTGACCGAACGTCGCTCTCCTTACGTCACTATAATTATCCCGTGACACTCTCGTCGACGAGGAAAACGAAAACGCGTGCCTCTTCCATTATCTTTCCAATTTTCTCCCTGAAACTACGTGCCCCTCGGTTACACTCCACCACGCGTACCAGGAATTATCCGATGGAATGATTTATTTGTACTGGAAGATTAATATGTGACGTGGACAGGGTTCGTTTCGGGTGTCTTAATTAAA
This sequence comes from Eufriesea mexicana, assembly GCF_001483705.2. Classification (NCBI taxonomy): domain Eukaryota; kingdom Metazoa; phylum Arthropoda; class Insecta; order Hymenoptera; family Apidae; genus Eufriesea; species Eufriesea mexicana. Next base: position 1,190,516 of record NW_016907864.1, on the reverse strand, counting down.
GGTTGGTTAACGAGCGCGCCGCAAGTGGGGCGATGATGTTTGACTGACGAAAGGGAGGAAGGGTGCAGCGTGATCGACCCTTTGGTACCGATCCCGATTTCGGTTGGAAAAAGCTGGTTGGATGAAACGCAGGGGGCTTCGGCTTCGTGGGCTTTACAATTTTAATTGTACAAAGAACGAGAAGAGATATTTAATTCTCGTTAATCGTCTGTATTAGGTAATTAGATACCTGTAAGTAGATTAATAAATCCAACTCTGAAGCTGACACGACATAGTTAAAAACGCGACTAATTTACCATGTACAAAGATAAGGATAATTATAAGGATAATTCTTTAAGAAACCTGCGAGGATTTATAATAAAATTTGTAAAAGGAAACCAAAAGCATCAACTGTAAGTCGGTGATATCCCATTGAACGCGATCCATATATCATGTATTGAAGTATGAGTATGTGTGTGTGTGTGAGCAACGCGTGAACAGAGGTATGAATCATCATGTTTAGTATGTAAGAAGTGCAGAGTTAAACACGTGTATACCAAAGATCATTAACACTAGAACTACCAACCCAGTCAAAATGACTGATTCTAGAATTGTCCTTTTTGCAATCACCGAACACATACACCTGTTTTAAGAATAAAATTGGTATCAACTCATATTAACAGAGAACTGTAATCAATATATTCACTCATATTCAACGTACCGCTGAAATTAACTATAATCTGTGCACGTTACAGTTAGGTACCCATCAAAGATCGGCAGTTCTAGTGTTAAAACCAGTAAAATAAAAGTAATATCTCTTATTAAAACCTAAAACCTTATGAAAATTTCTGTTTAACGATAACTTATTTCGCGTTGCACTTGTCTCTATTAATTTACCGATGTTCCAGAAATTAATGAAATTATTCGCAGATATCGGTATACATTCGTCGATAAAACGAGCTAAAAATTGATCACGATCCTATCCTCGAGTTGGCGACCAGTCTCCCGTAATAAATCAACGATTCGAAAACACGGATGTACCATTAAACGAACATTTCCGTAGAGACTATCAGCTCTTAAACCACCTCGCGGAGATTCCCCGTCCCGCGGTTGTCGAGGAATCAAACGAAATTCCAGGGAGTCCGGTGACAAGCAGCGCCGCTGCGGCGTTTCCTCCGCGCGATGCAGCAATGGCGGACCGAGTCGGCGATCGAATGAATCCACCGGCCGATCCCGGCGTGTTCGCGAGGCACGCGATACATTTCCCGGCTGTTCCCGCAACAGGAGGAAAAAGAAGCGGAAACTGAGCGGGGAAAGGGTGGAGGGGTGATCGTATAGAGCACCGGTCTCGCCAAAAGCGTCTTCAACTTCTCGTTTCTCCGGCTGGTTTCACCGAGGCAGAAGAAACGCTTTACAATGGGACGCGGCTGTCTCACCGTCGACTCGGCCCATTATTTATTAAAGAACCATTCTTTTTATCGGCGGATAGTTTCTGGCCCTGTCTTTCAGGGACCAGCGCCACTCCCGGCCTGGAAAACTTTACGGCGTGGAAAGAGATCGGTTACAACGTTCAGGGGAGAACGTACGAGGGTACAACGTGTACCACGTGCGCGTCCAAGTCCGCGAGGATGAGAGTGCAGAGAGGGGGCAGATCTCTCGATAGCGATCGTGCGTCGGTGTGGACGAGGCTTAAGGGACGATCGTTCTCTGCCACGACCGCGTCCAGCAAATTACCAAGTTGTTTGTCAATAGCCCGTCACGAGGAGGCCGACGACGTTTCGTGCGATCCTCTGCCGTGATTGTAGAAATGACTGGCCTTAAGCCTCGGTGTATATACGCTTTGGATATTGGAATTAACTGGGCTGGATTTGGAGGACGAAGGTTACGGGGGTGACTCGGATGGGGTCGGACTCGCGTGCTGATCTCGAAGGAAAATCGACGAAAATCGACGAAAATTGACGAAAATAAGGTAATTATTGTAGGAACTAGTAGCTGTTGGAACAGTAGTACAATCGCGACATCTGCTGAATAATATTTTAAGTATAATGAGGTGGGTGTTACATAGCCAAGCCACGTGCTGTTGTGTCAGTCTCGTTTCGGCAATCCAATAGAGCGGATACGTGATTTTTGTGTATTTAATTTGTGAATTGAAATATATTTGGTTTGTGATACACTGAAGAGAGTGTCCTGCTTCCACCTAAACAATTCCAATAGTAGCACTACTGGAAACCTAACGGCTCCGAGGTCTTCCGTACCTTGCTTGTTTTCTGACCTCCGAGCGAGACACGTGTGAAATTAAACATTATAAGCAGAGAGTGGCAGTTTAAAGTAATTATTCAAATATATTAACATTATTAACTTTGACTACCACGTCAAAATCACACGTTTCGCTCAGAACGCCAAAATTTGTTCTAATATTTATTTCACGTTCTAATAAAAATTTTTATTTGTTCAATAGGGCACCTTTTATTTCAAAGTACCTTCTAATTAGCGGTTGTATTCAAAACGCACTAACTGTTAATTTTCAATGACCACCGTGGCGTGACAGGAGAAACCGTGACCAGTCATATATGACCACCGTGACGGTCAAATAATATCCCACGCTAAAAATGCCAACAATTATAAATTGCTTCCCAGCTTGATCCAAGCCGGGCAAAATTGAATAACAAAGAATCCTCCGAGTTAAACTCTCGAATAAACTTTCCGCATTTGCATATAAAATTCCCCGGAGAAGGAAAAAAGGAGGAGAAAAAGGGAACTTAGCATCGCAAATTTTCGTATCCGTGCTACTTCTATACCGTCCCACCATTCGTGCAACAATTTCCCTCGATCCGCGTTCGCTCCATATCCCCAGCTCGTCCAATTCCTCGATTCTGCTCGTGCCACGGTGTACGCGCCGGCATATTGAAAACTGTATTTTTACCCGACTCGATCGGATCCTTATCTACCTGTACTCGGCCCGTTCCCCGCCGAAAAGACGCGCGCATAGACGGCATTGTGTCTCGTAGCTCGGAAGAAACACGGGAGCCCCGTTCACCGGCGAGTTCCTCTATCCCGGGAAGAAGCACAATCGCGGACGTTTGCGCACAGCTGCATAAGGAAGAGCTGCGGCGAGGGCGCGCGAGGAAAACGCCCTGCGTACCGGATAAGAATCTCATTGTCGTGGGCTTGGACGTTGTGAAGGAGCCTTTAACGGCCCGTTCCAGGGAAGGGGGGGAGTGGTTAGACGGCCGAGGGGGGAAAGGGCGCGCCAACCGCATCGAGCAAATTGCAACTCTGTCGAAACTATCGGACCGAGCGGATCGCCGGGAGAAGAATGCGCGACACGATTGTTAGGGGTCTGGTTAGTTCCCGGGCACCTTTTCATCGCGTACGCCCCTGTGCCGGTGTAACCTCCTCCGCGATGATAACATCTACGGACAACGCAGCGCGACATCGGTCCTCTTTTCTCCCTCTCTATCTATTTATCTCCGCTTTTTTCCCTCGTCGCCCCCTTGTCGTCACTTCGTCGCACCAGCAACCCTCTTCCTCGCTCGTGGCCCATTCGGGTTTATCTACGCCCCGCTCCCGGCAGCCCCCTCTAGTCTTGGTTCTTTGAATTCCGAGGGCCAAATTGTCATCCGATGCCCTGAGAATTCGATTTTCAGTCGAGTTTTGCGGTGACGAGGGTCTCTCTCGGTGAAATCCGCTCCGATCGTACCCCTCCAGTCGGAAGATCCTGGTGGAGAGATTCCGGATGGATTCGTAGGGAAGGCCTCGTGTCACGGGCCCGGCCCGACAATATTGTGAAACGTCTTGTATCGAGGCCTGTGTTCCAGGCCAGATCACGATCTCTCGACTCGTCGGCTGGAAATTGGAAAACAGGTACCCGGGACCACGGATGGATTCGATCGATGGATACGAGCAACGGCGTACATGGCCGCGCGTTCAACGGTGGATGACGATTCTTTGTTGGACCGGGGAGAATGGGAAATATGATCTTTTGTGCAGCCACGGTGAATACATTTGCGAATTCTTTGAGGGTTTAATTCCCTCGAGTTCCAGGCGGTCTTGGATACATTGTGTCGAGCAATGGTTTCAATGAGACGTTAAGAGGGGTGCGTAAGGGGTACTGCTCGGTTCACGGTCGATTATTTTACTCGAATTACCTTGGGGTATTTAATTTATTAGTATTTATAATTAATTAGCATTTTTGTCGATTTCTTATTACACGTAGCGCAGGAATTTTGGATTGAATTAACAATACCAAGATGGCGCGATAAGTTAGGTATTGAGGATCAAGAAAAGATCATATCTCTACGACCCTGGCTATAAACTTAAGTTTACACGAGGAAATGTAAGCTGTTTAATGTAAGCTTGGTATTCCTGTCTTTAACGAAGAATAAATAAATCCCCGAAACTCGCGATTTAATTCGTTCCCTACATCCACAGCCCCCCTTGCCCCCTACACTCTGTCACGGTATGTCTATGCAAACGAACGCCACGTTTCCCAACGAATTTCGTCGCGCGATCGGGAACAATCTCATCGAGAAGTCAGACGCAAGGTCGACCACGATAAAACGCAATACGAACGGTCTCGTTGAGTGTCGCTACAAGTTTCCCTCCCAAATGTCCCGTATTAGCATATTACGGTCGTTAAGGCGTAGCGCGACATGTCGCGGTGAAAAGGGAAGAGGAGGGAGAGGAAAAAATGGAGACGGGGGACGGGAAAAGAGAGGAATAAAGAAAAAAATTAGCAATCGCGTGTTAAACTGGTCGAATCGTTGGCCAGAGTGGAATTAGCATTTTTTCGTGACCCGTGACGGAAGCGTGTACCCTCTCACTCTCGTCGTCTCGCTCTTTCCCTCGTTTCCTGTCCCCGTCACCAGAGGGTGTGTCGGTGTTCACGGGTGTTCGAGCAATTTTATTACATCGAATATCATTTCACGCTCGAGAGTATTCTCTTTATCTCGCTGTCGACGGCGTTATCTTACCGATTCGCGAACTTATTTATAGTAATCGTGAAATTTATATCGGAATCCGCGGTGCGCGGCTACCGTGCAGCATGGAATATTCCTTTGACGGGACCACGGGCTCAGTCACTCGCAATAAGAAACGTTGATGAAGAAGGTGTATCGCGGAATAGCAGGGAATCCCGGAATCTAACACGTATTCCCGATGAAAAATTAATCCCCGGAACGCGGTGCAGGGAAACTGTGTCATTCGGTTGATTCGATGACACCGGGCTGTGATCGATTACGAGACGTAATTTCGTTCCCTCGTGGATATCGGGGCGCGCCGAAAGGAGGAGGAAAAATAGGGCGAAAAATAAAATCGAGATTCGCGAGATAAACAAAATTGAAATTTATAGAAGGATAATAAAATTCGTAATGAAAATTCCGCGAAGAATCGTACGATTCTTTCTATCGGATCGTGTTGATGCATTCGCGAGTGTGCTGTGCGAGACTGAAAAATTTTCCAAAAAATTTTTGGACCCAATGGCGATGGCGATGAATACATGAACAGCCATGAGAGGAAAATGAAGAAGGAACAATAAAATATAAATCGTTATATATATAATATATTAATAATATATTATATATGCTTTGTTAATATTATATGATACTAATATATAATGTATATATATAATACTGCCCCTGGAAAGAAATTTTTGACCAAATACGACACTAGGAAATTATTTCAAAATTATCATAACTTCTTACATGTAAAGAGTTTTTAAAAAATTTTTATTTATTATCTGGAAGAAAATAATGGAAGAATAAGTATCATTGAATTTGGCCAAAAATTATTTACCACGCGTAGTACACTGCATATATATTATTAATAATAACATATATAAATTATTGATAATACAAATTTATTTAGAAATCTCCCAGAGAGAGATATTTTCCATCGAATAACGCAGATTTCGCATCTTTAAGGACGCGACTATAAATCATAAAACGTATCCTATCTGGGAAAATCCGAGTTATTCGATATCGTACGCCTTTCATCGAGCAACGCGCGACGACAAGGGATTTCCGTTTTCGAACGACATTCGTGAATCGTGTAATTCGGTACTGTAAAAAAGGCCCAACTTCCCCATTTCGAGCGATTATGCGATTCCAAGGGGCGCGTTCTATTTATTTCGGCTGTTCCGCTGCTTTAACAACTCGACACTGTTACAACGCGTATGAAGAAGTAAAAAATCTTTTACAACCTGATATTATGTTACTTAAATGCTACATTCTGCGAGTCCCTTCGTATAATACTCGAATTTTAATACGAATACGAGACCACTTTGAAAGAAATATGTGAAAGGGAAATTAATATCTTCTTGATTGACAGTGTGCGATATTTCAGCACTTTAATGACAGGATAGTCATTCCAAGAATGAGAGCTGGGCACGCAAAAATTTCTGAAGAATTCGAAACCATTAATCTGCGATTGCTGTAAATTACTATAACCATTTACTCTGTGAATATAGAAGATACGAAATACAGAGATATAAATATAAATTTCTCCAAGTACGACTCTAACATCGCACAACCACGTCGAAAATGTCTTTCAATATTTAAAAGAGACCAAACTGTACCACGAAATATAACTCTGTCGCTCATAACTATGTTGCCAATGCAACGCTAAACTCAGAGGAAAAACAAATGAATATTAATTCAAATAAAAGGATCCAAAAACCAATCGTTTAACGATTTCAATACTTGTCGTCTATCTACCACAAGACACTCGTACAACGATCCCAAAGCGGAGAAAAGGTTTCCCCGGGAAAGCACCCCTTTGGTCACTCGAAGCCGTGCCAGCTCCTTTTAATAAACCCTCAGCATGAAAATCCGATCAATTGCACGGAAGCGTTCGCTCGCGTCCAACAATGGAATTAGCGCGAAATACAGGAAAAAATACAGGGGGAAAATAAAAGTAAAGAGACAAAGGATCCAGCGTAATCCTGGTCCGCGTAATCTCTCCCATCGTAGGATACACTTGCTGCAGGGTGCACAAAGCGGAGCCAGACAGTTTCGCTATTTTCGCCGGTCATTCGACGGGTTTTAATCCCCGGCGGAGGGCGCGCGGAGCCGTGGCTAAAAGGAAAAATGGTCGTCGTAATGCCGCAACTTTCCAGACTGTCGAGAATCGCCGGTGAGACGAGTTCGAGACAGTTCTCGTAAAGCCGATACCTCGACCCGGGATAGAATTATGTGGCGCTCGCGATTCCGTGCAGGGACACACTCGCACACGTGTACGTAGATATAAACACACGCTCACCCTCTGCCGATCCCTTCTGATTGAATTAAAGTTCTCCACGAGCCGTGCGAAGAGCCGTTCGAAGAAATCCGCTGATAAACGTGCCGCGACAAAGTTCGTGCAACTACCAGGAAAATGTCCTCCGCAGCGATTCCAGTTCCAGCCGCGTTTTTGCCACCGTGAGGACGAAGGGTTGATTATACCCCGGCCGAGGAATAATGGAAATGTATCTCCGTAATCGGATTTTTCTCCGCTCGCGAGGAGAAGGTTCGGCTGATTGCGAGCTCTCCGCCTGATCGATGGAATCGTATGGTGATAATCGATATGGCGGCGTGTGCGACGAGTGCGGGTCAGGTTCAGTCGCGACGAGGAGTGACTGACCCGTGGACGAGGCGTGGGTGAGAGACGCTGGAGGACCGAGTGGAGCAGACCGAATGGTTGATGTCCGAATATCGGGAATGCACGTGGAGACTTGGGTCACATGGAGATTGGGCACGTGGCAGCATTGTGCGTCACGAGTATGCCTGTTTTAAGACTATACTGCTCTAAAGAGTCAGAGGTCTTTCGCTATTTCTTACTCTAACGCGAGAATCCTGCTGTGATCGATCGAATAATTTTCTCGAAGTTTTATTTAGAATATTCCGTCGAGATTTGTACGAGATTCGATCGGTTAACCCATTTGCATTATGGCTATACTTAAGGTGCCTAAGGTGTTCAACTGACGACTGGCCCGTATCACTGCGCACGTATCAGCACTTCCTCATAATGGCAGTTAAAAAGATTTTCGCGACAAAAGTAAAACTTAGAATATAATACAATATAATACAAAAGGGATCAAACGTGATCTGTGATATATGAAGAATATTTAGCAAATGGTAATGGAGAAAGAAGTCAGCTCGCGGATTATTCCATATTCGTTGATAGATGACAGTCGAAGTCCGCGGATTATTCCGCGCCTGGATGCAAATGGGTTAATAACCAAAAACTTGCACAATTAATTTCTTCCGTTATTATTTAAAAATTGCTTCTGTAATATCACACTGATGGCATCATTCTCATCCACGAGAATAGATGAATTCCTACTTTGAGGAGGCTCGTGGACTTTCTCGCAAGTCCTCGGTGAATCCTCGACCTCCCATAAATACAGGTTCCTACGTTACCTAAGTATCCCTCGTCTAAGAAAGGGTCTATTAGGAAGTCTTACTGACGAGTCCACTAGTAGGCCCAGGACGAAACGAATCCCGTCCCTACGTCCTTATACCTGCTTACCCTATCACGTACCACGACCAAGTGGGCACCAACCTGTAGCATCGCATGAACTACAAGACACGGTATGAATTGCAACCCTGTGGGGGGACTCCCCATATCAGTACTGGCGACATTAGCATATTCCTCGTATCACCAGCATTCGGTGGCAAAAACTAAATTTTTCGCACAAGAACCGATCATTTAACCGGTTCTATAAAAGTATCCAGGTATACGTTCAAATTATCAGCAGGTTTACGATCGATTAGATTTTTATCCGCGAAAAATCGAAACCTCACGCATCGAGATGTTGAATTATGCTCGCATTACTCATTAAGAGTAATTTATCAGAAAATGAACGGTAATTTAACGGAAAATGGTGAGCGTGCTATGATAACGACGCCAGTGACTGGGAGACAGGCTAATTTCCATCGGAGCGACCGCCATCGCTGGGAACCGGCTAGAGAAAAGGGACCACGTGGCGATTTCGCGGATCGCGCAAGCACGACGTTGCCCGAAAGAAACCTTTGCCGACCGGACGATGCAAATGCACACGGGGGCACACGGTGTAACGAGAGGAATTAATTGGCCTAATTGAGGCTGATGAGCGAACGAGCCCGTTAATTAGACGCTCCTCACGTGTCGGTGATTCCCCGTCGAAGGTAACGCCGGGTGAAACGGTTCGACTCGCAACCGAGCTTTTGTCATCGACTGCACGTGGCTATCTGCGTCCTCCTAATCCGATGAAAGCGTGCGATACCGCGTACGAATCGCGGATTATATCGATCAAAGGAACCAGCCGCGGCTAGACTCGGAACATCTGTCCGCGAGCCTTTCATCTCGGGCCCTGTCTTTGCAGCACGGTGTAAACATTTGTCTCTGCCGACGCCAATGCGTCTCGCAGTTATTACGTTTCCAGTTGTTATGTTTAACCCTTTGCGGACGGGACGGTTCGGAGTTGACCGTACCATGGAGTCTAGTTGCTGCCGCGATAGGCATTTCAAGTTACCTCGGTCGTTATTTTCGTTGTGGCACTCCAAGATGTCAAATTCTAGACGTATGTGGCCACAGCGATGCGTTTACGTGAAACATATATGGGCCTTTCGGTTCTATCAATTGCTTTCGCCAAATATGAGCTCCTCGGCCACATTGATGGATTACGTAGAACGCATATATGCGGGCGTAGTCCTCAAAGGGTTAACCCCTTGCCCTACGACTTAAGATTCAAAGCGTGGTCCCAAAACCTAAACAGGATTGCCGAGCCTTTGAGCCATTCCTCGGCTTGACAAATCTGTCTTAAGTTGTACCAATCGCACACGACATACGTAGAGTGTTGTACCTATTAGAAAAATATAACACGCAATTGAGTCCACTAGCTTGGACTGTGCTATTTGGAGTGGGCGTGACACGTGGTGTTTACAGTTGGCCTGACCGACGTACCACGTGTCAGGCCCGTGATAGTCAGTTTCGACCCGATCGAAGTACCACGTGCCAGACTCGTGATAGTCGGTTTTGACCTGAATTATGTACCACGAGCCTCACACGTGGTTGTAGGCAAAAGGTTAAGATAGAGACGGAACTAGGGTACCGGTGGCGACCGGCCAAAGGATATGTAGCTGATACAAGAAAAGCTATAGAAATTCTAACTGACAAACGTACCTTCGAGACTTTAGTATCGAGATACATTATCGATAACAGCCTCGGGAGTTGGACATTTTTCGAGGGAAAGCAAGATCTACACGCTGCCTAATTCTCGTATCAAGCTTTACCCGCGGAATAATAACCGCAGATGTTCGATTAGACTCGGATTAGTCGAGTTTAGGTCCGAGGTGGGACACGTTTGGCCGGTAACTCGGCGATTATCTTACAAGTTGCGTAATAAAACCTGGCGCGTTTCACTGGTAGCATTGCAGGCTAACGCGAGATCTGATACCGGGGTACGTGGCACGATATTCGAAGTACTTTTCTAATAACGACAACCGCCGATAACTACGTGCAGCGACATCGTAACGGGTAATACGATGTTCGGCAAAGTCGGAAAAATATTTAGTCGTGCGAACGAAATCGGGGAAACGTGGAATTAGCAGCTAGCTCTAGAACACGAGGAGACGAGAAGCGACGAGCACCGGTTGGCTCAGCCGGTCGAAGATCAGTCTCCTCCCCCGGGGATAATAGATAATTTTCTTCCCCTGTTCTTCGTCATTATCGTGTGCACAATGGAGGAGGATGTATCCGTGGAAAGAGAAATGGTTACCAGACAGGAAGCAGCCTGTACACGGTAAAGGAAGGCGAACGAAGAAGCCGCTCCTCTACACAAACCGGGGCCCTCTTTGCCGTTGTTTGGTTGGTGGATCTCGAAGCTTATCGTGATCTACCAAGCAAAAGGGCTTGCTTCCTTCAATTAACGAGGAAAAATGGCCGTCCTGGGCCTACATCTTTATTTTCCGCGGTCGTCGCATCGGTTCTCGCGTGAATTATTAAAACGACCCGCACTCTCTCCCTCTCTCTCCCTACCTCTGTCCCTTTCCATCGCGTTTCCTTCCCGGTGTCCTGTTCGTGCCGATAAAACGATCGAAAGGGGAACGCTTCAGCGTCGTCGCAGACGGGCCACATTCCGGCACGGTCGTCGTGTAATTTGGATAAATACTTGCGGTGGTTCGCGGTCTCGGGAATGGCCAGTTCAAACCGCCTGACACGGGATATTTAAGCCGCAGACTCTGTTGTGCGGCTCGAATTACCTAAACGCAGGAATTCTCCGATTGCGAATGGGCCCGGTTAATGGGCAGGTGCTACGCTATTTTACCGCGTTACTATACTACTCTACTATCCACCCTCTTTCCGAACGCTCGCACCGGGGTTGGTGCAAGGGGTGGGAGAAAATCGCAGTTCGCCCGCAAAAGTTAGGATGAAACTGCCGGCTCGTATTCGATAGCCGTAGCAGTGACGCCGTGAAACGTAGTCGAGCCACGAGGGAAGA
>NW_016907864.1:1163567-1170409 GCF_001483705.2 Eufriesea mexicana | reverse complement strand
CAGGAGAAGGGGCCTAAACGTGCACAGTTGTCACACTAACTCAAACCATCGAAAAATTAAGTTCCTCAGACGTAACACTACTATATATATATGATATACCCCGATACCTCGTATGTACGAAATTATAGAGACGGTGTGTGTTTTCCATTCGATAATCCTTGAATTGTTCTGCCTAGGTTCACGTGATGCGAGTATAGAGATCAACGATTGACTTAACACATTGCGTACGCCATAGAAATTTCTAAGATGTACACGTTTTGACAAGACAGTGCGTTGACATATAAGGCCCATAACAGATGGCGCGCGAAACACGAGAAAATTTGTGAGCGATACGCAATGTGTTTTGTAGGGGGATCCTCTTCTCCTCCAGGTATGGTTTCGAATTCACAGTTTCTATTTTTATATTCCTCTATATCAATACCCTAACCCTATCCACATTGACATACTCATTCCAAATTAACCCCTTTTAGGTATGACAACAACACGTCACTATAGTAGTGATGTGTTGAGAGAGTCCTTCTTTCCTCACTGTTCTTGACAGCGTTCAGGTGCCCCTCCTCCCAATTGCGTTGGTAGGTAGTATTAGAAGGGACGAAAGGAACAGGAAGGGATGCATTCATTCTGGGCCTGATAGTGGAACTCCCACCGTCGGTAAAGGCTTACACCCCCTAAAGCAGGCCCTCCTCTGCCTTAGACAGGGAACTATTAAACACTATATGTCGTCCGGTGGGGACCACACGTTGGTGTCATGGGAAAACTATCAGGGCAAATGCCAATATGACACCACGTTGGTATCATGCGCAAATGATGAGTCGTCCTACCGGCGCCAAACGAAAGAATCCCGATTAGACGTGCGGACGACATAGCGTTAAAAGATCTGGAAGTTATATGTATAGAAAGCGGAGGTCTTCCGAGGACTTGCGAGAAAGTCCCCGGACCTCCACGGAGTTGGGATCCATCTAGCGGCGGGAATGAGAATGACGGTCGCTACAGTGTTAACGAGGATGTGTCCGAGTTGTAAGAATAATTCCAGCGACGTCTCAGCCGAGGTCTTTGGCCATTTCCCGTAGTTCCTTTTTCGAGTGTCACGTTCGAAGATTAGCGTTACGTGAGTTCTAACGAGAAGGGAGCTGATTCGCGCCGGAAGAATTCCGCGTTGACTTTTGGTATTACGAAGCCGTTCCGCTTTGCGAATTTGATTTATAGGGGCAATAAGAAAAAGGGGAAAGGTGGGTAGAAAAATGGCACGATCTCCGGTATTTCACGCGTGTAGTTGTCCGCCGCGACATTTAATCCCGAGCATTCTCGCGGAATTTATACAACAAAGCGAAGTCGAGTTGTTTCACGGGGAATCACGTGCAACGATTTGTTGCGGGATGTTTATCTCGCGTGGCACGTTGAGACCCTTTAAAATACGATAACAGAAATTCTTCCGACGGCTTTTTGAACCGCGACACCGTCATTAGCGCACGATACATCGTTGTTCCAACGTGTCATTGTATTTAATAAGAACTACCAGTATTAAGCGCACCGCTTTATACCGGGAAACGGGAGAAGGCTATCTACGATAAAAATCCGATAGTAGCTATTGACCAAGCTAATAATATATGGGGCAGTGAAATTAAATTAACGGCTGGTCGCTAAGTGGCCATTAGAAGGCCGAGTTAAATAAAGAACCGTCGAAATAAAGTGACTTTTATGGATTTATCCACGAAGTTATTCGAAATCGGCCCGCCTTATTTTCACTTTGCTTCGAATATGAATAACTGAAGAATAATGCGGTATTCGATCAGGAACAAATATATACACTCTCATCCATAAATCATTAGATTCTTCCTTAGCGAAGGTTCACGGAATATCGAAAAAAGAACAATATTTAAATAGCCTTCGTGATTATGCAGTATCCGAAGCGATACTAATGCAATAAAACTTTGTCTGTATTTAATAACGATCTCAAACGCGTCTAGAAAATTAGTAAAAATTATTTAAAACAGCCAAACGCTAAGCATCGAACATGCTTAGTAAAGGTTCACGGAATATAGCAGAAAGAACAATATTTAAATAGCCTTCGTGATTATACAGTGTCCAAAGCGATACTAATGCAATAAAACTTTACGTCTGTATTTAATAACGATCTTACTCGCGTTAAAATACATGGAACGTCTACCCTTTCTACGGAGGATCAGACGAGTAGACGAATTTTTAACCTACTTGCATATCTAATAGAGAGAAAAGTCCGACGGTGAGGAATGGAATAATTTGTCGAAATAAAACGAAACGAAAGGAAGAAAATTACTAACTCTGAAATTTTTCAAATTATCCTTTCCTTAAATATCATTTACTCGAGAAATTATTTTTCGAAATTCGAATTCAGCTAATTCCGTCTCGATATCATCCCCTACGTATTCGAGTCGTGTCTACGAACCGGGAATCAAATACGGTCGAATGGAGAGGAAAAATATGAACGCGATCGAACGGGCGAGCACACTCACCCCTGGTAACCGGAAACAGACTGAAACTTTGGACGGCGTAGCTTGCCGGTTTTATCAGCGGGCACCTTAAACACTGGCCCTTATCACAGAGCAAATTTGCACGAGGCTATCGCCAAGGAAACGTAAAACGGTCCCGGGCACCGATTCCCGTTCCCATTCGGGACGCGGTGGTTTTATCAACGCGCGAGGAACGGATCATAAGCACGAGATACCGGTGTCCTTCCCTCGGAGCCGACCTCAAACCGTCCGGCAAACCGTCGCTTTATCTACGATCCGCTACACCGCGACACACCACCTGGGATCGCCACCAGCTCTTCCCCGGATGTTCCACGGATTTTTGCGAATTCCATTCGCCTCGCCCTATCACGCTCCGCAACAAGCTGATGTATCGCGGCCCGGTGCCGGAGATATTGTCCTACCCACTGGAGGTGCACCGTGGGGCTGCTAGAGGAGAGGAGAACCACCGTGAGATCGCCGCCGAGGGAACGACGAAGCGAAACGGTTGCTCGCAGCTCGATGCAGCGAGCAAAGAAAGCTGCGGGAGCGAGAAAGACCGACAGAGGGCGCTGCGAGGGTGCCAGAGAGAGACGAGTGGACACCGAGGGCGATAATTAAGACGGACGCTGATCTCGCGATAGCGGCTTAGTCCTCACGACGAGGACCCACCCGCCCTCGTAAGTACGGGACATAACAGTACTCTCTTCCGTACATCGCGAGCACACACGCGCGAGCTGGGATGACCACTAGCGAGAGGCTGGAAGCGTGTACACGCTCCGTGCACCGATACTCTCCATTATAGCACGGTTCTCTCTCTCTCTCTCTCTCTCGGTCAGCCCCGAGACTCGGAGGATTCCGTTCCGAGAGGGGAAGACGAACCCGCTGAAGATAGAGAGAGAGAGAGAAGAGGAGAAAGATAGAGAGGACAGCGGAGAGCATCTCACGGGGACCGGGGATGACTACGGAGAAAGACAGAGAGAGTGAGAGCCTGGAGGAGTCGAGCTCCAAGATTTATCGGCCTCTTACCGATACTGAGCCGTGCTCAAAATGCTGCAAAACACGCGGTGGCTGTGTGCGCGCGTATATATACGGCCCTGAGCCGGATAACGAGGCGCTACCGCCACGGTAAATAGCCCCCGGTCATTTATTAGCTGAATTTATCTTGCCACGCGTCGAACAAAGGGATACGGACTATACGCTGTGCTTGTTGTCTTCCCTTCCGATTCTCCTTAACCTCTACCTATCTCTCTCTTCCTCTCCTCTCTCGCTCCTCCGTTCCCTATGCCCGGCCAAGCAACGCGGACCCGTCCGGTGTCCTGCACCCCCAACCCCACCGGGAGAATCGGCCGCGAGGCACCTGCGTTGGAGGTTCGCCTTATCTTCGTGAGACTATCTGGCCGGAATTATCGGCGAATCCGAAAAATGACGGTATTAAGATTGGCGCGCTGAGCTGCGCGCACACACGTACTCCCGGGGTACAAGGGATGTGCTCAGCGCGCGCGCGCACACGCGTGGACGTGGTCGTGAGCCACGTAAAAGGAAACGCGTGTTGTACGTGCGCGGAAAACGCCTGGCCAGATCCGCGCCGAGCGTTGATTTGCAATCGTACGTGCAGCAGGCGGAATCGGTCCGACCGGCTCGCGTACACCGACACGATCCTCCACGGCAGCCGGGTCTCCAGGATATCGAACCGGTTTTTATGCGCTCGGTTAATTTGCCGTCCGGTGCACGCGTGCTTCGCGAAATCTCGCGAACCGGATGAAATTCGGATATAATTCCGGGGTGTAAAGCTGCTCGCCGCTTCTGCCAGGCCGTAGCGGGGGGTGCGTTTGACTAACTAGGGGTTCGATGATGAGTTCGAATGAAAGGATCGGTGTGTATCGGAAGGCTTCTGGTGATTTTCGGAACGACGCTGAAGCGAACCGAATCACCCTCGTCGAGCGCGCGGTTTATGGCTGCGAGTCACGAATCATTCAAAGGGTAGGAATTCCGATGGTGAAAATTAGGGACCCGCGAGGGAAAGATCGAGAGCGAGATCGAGGCCTGATCGGGTAATAAATCCTCCGTAAATTTTGTTGATTTTGCGTCCGGTTAGGTTTAGTCCGATCGCGCTTACTTTTCTGGATTACACCGTCCGAGAAATTTTAACCTTTTCGCTAATCTGTAATATCCGATTGGTGATCCGCGTACAGCTTGCTTTCGTGCACACGAATCCGTAATCGGGATTGACCTATCATCCACGGTTTTTCCAAAACGTGAGGTTTTCCGAAAGGGCGCGATTTTTATCTAAAATGAAGTATTATATAAAAAGCAAGGACGTTGGGAAAATAAAGTACAGTAAAAATAAAAATAGCTTGACATACATACATGTACGTAATATGGAAATTTTTACTGCGGAAGTGCGAATGTAGTTATAGTCTCTAAACAATGTGTAAATGATCAAATTTTTTATCAGTAACTAATTGAAATTGTTAATAACAAGTTCTTCGCGACGTAAATTTATAATAAAAGTAAAAAAAATAATAAATTATTGGCTAATACTTAAATTTGCAATGAACTTGTATTAAAATGTAGCTACAATTTGCAAAAATTTGGAAAATGTTTAGAAATTGTCACACCAATTGTTAATAACAAATAAATATTGTTAATAACAAATTTTTCGCAACGTAAATTTATAGTAAAAGTGAAAAAATTAATAAATTATTGGCTATGAGAGCGGAAAATTAATAATTAATAAAATCCGCAAAGTTCTAAAATTTCTGATCGGGGTGGGGGGCTCGGTCGATCAGAGGCTATATAAGGGGCGACGCGACGAAGCAAAAGTCATTTGTCGGTTCGACTTCGGAAGTGTAACATCTAAATTTTAATGTGCGCGAGGGGTGGGGGTTCGAAATGAGGTTGGGGCTAGCCACCCCACCCTCATCCCACCCCATTAAACCATTTACTAATTTTTGTTTTGTTTTCAGATATTAATTACTGTTTTCTTTCAGATTTTAATTATTTTTTTTATTTCAGCTGTTATTTTTTCGTTTCTATTTCTCTTTATTTGAACATTCGAATATTTCGTATAATATTCGAATGTTTCCACCTTGGTTTGTTTATGTCTCATCGTTGGGTTGTTTATTCGGCTTTTCTTTTGTTTCATCTTACTAATCCGTTTCATTTCAGGTTTATATATATTTTTTCCAGATTTTATTTATATTTGAGAATTCGAATATTTCGTATAATATTCGAATGTCTCGTCGTTAGGTTCTTTATTTCTCATCGTTGGGTTGTTTATTTCTCATCGTTGGGATGTTTATATCTCATCATGGGGTTGTTCCATTCATTTCGTTTATCTTTGTGGTTTATATTTATTTCGATTTTACTATGTTTTAATAATCTCTTACAAATCTGTTTCTTTTCAGCGTTTCAGGTTTCTCGAGACATCGTTGCACGACGCGCGATGCGTGCGTCTAGACCTAAGTCTAGATCTAAATAGTCATAAGGTAGATTCCTAGTCTAAGTTTCATGTGCGTGCTATTCGTTCAAAGATAAGCCACCTAACTTGGAGCGAAGTATATCAATTCTCTTATCCCTCTCGTTACCAAGTAGAACATAATTGTTCTCGCGATAGTCGCGATCGTTCCTAAGTACCGACTAGCCTACGCGACGTACTTCCCGTGTACTCGACAACTCCACGCCTCGTAAGTCATTCTCACGACTCGTTTCCGACACTCATTTCTGCCACCGTCAATCTCGTCATGCGTCGGGATCTCTGGTGGCTCTCGGGTTGGGGAGGCACCTGGTGCAACACGAGGGTCCGTCGACCTTAGTCGTCCTGGGTGCCAATCCGTGCACACGACTGGGGGATGGGCCCTGCAGTCGGAATCATTGCAAGAGCGTGCCTGCCTGCCCCTCTAGCACTTGGTAGCTATGTGGTTATGTTTGCATAGAGCCGGGGTATGGAGCATGCGCGTGATTCCGACTGTTAGGCCTCGCATAGGACCCTCGGATTGACTCTGGGTGTTTCCCTGGTTCGTTGGCTGCCTTAGGTCATCGAGTAAGCCATGGCGAGGTCGGCGGTGGCAGGGTGGGCAAGGCCCGATCGGGAGAGTGCCGAGATGTGAAGTTGTCTCGTGCACGGGAGTGCGTCGCGTAGGCTAGTCGGTCTTTCGAATAATCGCGAAACCCCCTTTGTAAGACACGAAATAAAATAAAGTGTCAGTAGAGTCACTTTAATTTAATTCGCTCCAAGTTAGATTAGGCTATCTTTGATACGGATAGCGCCAGTAGGATGCGCCACTAGGGCGTATGTCGGGTCTCGATGCGTAGCCACCTCCGCGTGGTGAGACCTGGTAATTGGTATCGTTT
>NW_016907864.1:1129240-1160504 GCF_001483705.2 Eufriesea mexicana | reverse complement strand
CAGGAGAAGGGGCCTAAACGTGCACAGTTGTCACACTAACTCAAACCATCGAAAAATTAAGTTCCTCAGACGTAACACTACTATATATATATGATATACCCCGATACCTCGTATGTACGAAATTATAGAGACGGTGTGTGTTTTCCATTCGATAATCCTTGAATTGTTCTGCCTAGGTTCACGTGATGCGAGTATAGAGATCAACGATTGACTTAACACATTGCGTACGCCATAGAAATTTCTAAGATGTACACGTTTTGACAAGACAGTGCGTTGACATATAAGGCCCATAACAGATGGCGCGCGAAACACGAGAAAATTTGTGAGCGATACGCAATGTGTTTTGTAGGGGGATCCTCTTCTCCTCCAGGTATGGTTTCGAATTCACAGTTTCTATTTTTATATTCCTCTATATCAATACCCTAACCCTATCCACATTGACATACTCATTCCAAATTAACCCCTTTTAGGTATGACAACAACACGTCACTATAGTAGTGATGTGTTGAGAGAGTCCTTCTTTCCTCACTGTTCTTGACAGCGTTCAGGTGCCCCTCCTCCCAATTGCGTTGGTAGGTAGTATTAGAAGGGACGAAAGGAACAGGAAGGGATGCATTCATTCTGGGCCTGATAGTGGAACTCCCACCGTCGGTAAAGGCTTACACCCCCTAAAGCAGGCCCTCCTCTGCCTTAGACAGGGAACTATTAAACACTATATGTCGTCCGGTGGGGACCACACGTTGGTGTCATGGGAAAACTATCAGGGCAAATGCCAATATGACACCACGTTGGTATCATGCGCAAATGATGAGTCGTCCTACCGGCGCCAAACGAAAGAATCCCGATTAGACGTGCGGACGACATAGCGTTAAAAGATCTGGAAGTTATATGTATAGAAAGCGGAGGTCTTCCGAGGACTTGCGAGAAAGTCCCCGGACCTCCACGGAGTTGGGATCCATCTAGCGGCGGGAATGAGAATGACGGTCGCTACAGTGTTAACGAGGATGTGTCCGAGTTGTAAGAATAATTCCAGCGACGTCTCAGCCGAGGTCTTTGGCCATTTCCCGTAGTTCCTTTTTCGAGTGTCACGTTCGAAGATTAGCGTTACGTGAGTTCTAACGAGAAGGGAGCTGATTCGCGCCGGAAGAATTCCGCGTTGACTTTTGGTATTACGAAGCCGTTCCGCTTTGCGAATTTGATTTATAGGGGCAATAAGAAAAAGGGGAAAGGTGGGTAGAAAAATGGCACGATCTCCGGTATTTCACGCGTGTAGTTGTCCGCCGCGACATTTAATCCCGAGCATTCTCGCGGAATTTATACAACAAAGCGAAGTCGAGTTGTTTCACGGGGAATCACGTGCAACGATTTGTTGCGGGATGTTTATCTCGCGTGGCACGTTGAGACCCTTTAAAATACGATAACAGAAATTCTTCCGACGGCTTTTTGAACCGCGACACCGTCATTAGCGCACGATACATCGTTGTTCCAACGTGTCATTGTATTTAATAAGAACTACCAGTATTAAGCGCACCGCTTTATACCGGGAAACGGGAGAAGGCTATCTACGATAAAAATCCGATAGTAGCTATTGACCAAGCTAATAATATATGGGGCAGTGAAATTAAATTAACGGCTGGTCGCTAAGTGGCCATTAGAAGGCCGAGTTAAATAAAGAACCGTCGAAATAAAGTGACTTTTATGGATTTATCCACGAAGTTATTCGAAATCGGCCCGCCTTATTTTCACTTTGCTTCGAATATGAATAACTGAAGAATAATGCGGTATTCGATCAGGAACAAATATATACACTCTCATCCATAAATCATTAGATTCTTCCTTAGCGAAGGTTCACGGAATATCGAAAAAAGAACAATATTTAAATAGCCTTCGTGATTATGCAGTATCCGAAGCGATACTAATGCAATAAAACTTTGTCTGTATTTAATAACGATCTCAAACGCGTCTAGAAAATTAGTAAAAATTATTTAAAACAGCCAAACGCTAAGCATCGAACATGCTTAGTAAAGGTTCACGGAATATAGCAGAAAGAACAATATTTAAATAGCCTTCGTGATTATACAGTGTCCAAAGCGATACTAATGCAATAAAACTTTACGTCTGTATTTAATAACGATCTCAAACGCGCCTAGAAAATTAGTAAAAACTATTTAAAACAGCTGAAAACTGAGCATCGAACAAGTTCGTTTGCGTTGAAATTTAAAAAAGGAAAGGCGGAAAATATAATTAATCACTTAGCCTGTGAATTATATTAGATCTACCGAAAAATACTGTCCGTTAATGTCACTTGAAGTTTTGTCGAATTCGCTATACTTTCCAGACTTAATACCTAATTCCATCATCCTGGGAAGTGGTCATAAGTAACGATGAAAATGATATTGTTAGATAAATGTAAATAAATTTGTTGAAAATGTATTATTTTCTTTTACTTCAAAAACGGACAGAACTTTTCGGTAGACCTAGTATTAAAATTTGCCCAATTGTCCAGTATCTCATGGACGAAGATATACACGCGAGGCTAAAAGCGAAGAAAAATGAAAAACCTGGCAGAGAATTCCGAAATAATTTACAAATCCGTGTCATCGAGGTACCTACTTAATTTTCACCCTTGGAACTAACGTAAAAATCATTTAAAACAGTCAAAAACTAAGCATCGAACAAGTTCGTTTGCGTTGAAATTTAAAAAAGGGAAAGACGAAAAATATAATTAATCACTTACCCGGTGAATCATATTAAAATTTGCCTAATTGTCCAGTATCTTATGGACGAAGATATACACGCGAGACTAAAAACGAAGAAAAATGAAAAACGTGGCAGAAACGATCCCAAATAATTTACAAATCCGTCATCGAGGTACCTACTTAATTCTCACTCTTGGAACTAACGTAAAAATCATTTAAAACGGCCAAAAACTAAGCATCGAACAGATTCGTTTGCATTGAAATTTAAAAAAGGGGAAAGGCGAAAAGTACAATTAATCACTTACCCGGTGAATTATATTGAAATTTGTCCAATTATTATCCGGCATCTTATGGACGAAGATATACACGCGAGACTAAAAGCGAAGAAAAATGAAAAACCTGGCAGAGAATTCCGAAATAATTTAGAAATCCGTGTCATCGGGGTACCTAAGTACTTAATTTTCACCCTCGGAACGGGCATACACATCGCGCACACGCACGGATAATCGCGTAACCGCACGAAAATGCTCTGTCCGTAATTCATCGGGTTGCAGCAGCCTCTCTCGCGTCGTATCGATTCGATGCCTTCCTGTTCTCCAGCGTTTGTTCTCCGACGTCGAGGATGACTAACCCGGTGGACGAAGCCAGCTTTGCCGATGGGAACGTCGACGTGACGTTCCCGGTAACTGTTCCAATTTGGCGAGCCGGGACAGTAAGAAAATTGGTTCGATCGTAGTAACTCACGTATTTACCCACTCGCTTCGATGTTTGATCGCGGATATATTGGCGAAGAGAGGCGAAGGCACGCACGGTGGTCTCGCGGTGTGGTCCTCAGGTCGAGAAGAGTCCGTTGATAGCATTCTCACACACTCTTCTCTCTTCCACCTTCCCTCCTCTCCTCCGGCCTTCCTCTTCCACCTCCTTTCCACCTCCTCGTCGGCTTCTCTTCTTCCACTTCGTCATTTTCTTCGTCTCCTCTTCTACGTACCTACTCTCTCCCCGTCGTCGTCGTCGTCCTCCTCGCAACTTTTCTCCGCGCGATTATCTCTCGTCCTCCTCCCTCTACCTTCCTATCGTCTCCTCCATCCTCCTCTTCTTTCCCATCCTCGAGCACCAGCGGAAAGACTTCTGCCCGTGCCCGAATGAGCCGCGATTTTTCGCAAACTCTCGCTAGCCTCTCTCTCCGGGCGTATAACGTACAATTACCCGAAGACCAGATTACACGGGGCATGGGAGAGGCTCTCCACGCTCGTTATGCCATCACAAAGCCCCGTTCACATTGGCCCACTTGAGAGCAGCCTCGAAGAGAGGCTGGCCGACGAGATGTTGATGCACACCGACCACGGATAGCGGCCGGGACCAACGAACCACCGGTAGAGAGGAGCAGGAGGAAGTCTTATCGTTTCCTCGCTCGGAATCGGTGTACACGCTGCCTCTACCTGGGTACCAGAATTCAAGATGTTCCCGTCTAGATCGATATTTCAGGTACTCCCGCGGCCCATGGGAGTGGTTCAGCTGCCATTAAAACCGACAACACTGGCCGATACTAGAAAACCATCTAACGATTTTCTTCTCTTTTTTCTCCCTTTTTCTTCCTTTTTTTCCCTACTCTTCGCTCGCCTTCTTCTTTTTCGTCGTCCTTTTTCCCCGATATTCTTTTATCCGATAGCACCGCGCTCGTTTTGCCCGTGAGTACGGAACGAGCAATCGTTCCCAACGCACCGGAGAATGATCGGTATCCTATTTCCTGCAGATACCGGGAAATATTCCTATGTATATCAATATGATCCTGGTATGTCTCTGTTCGAGAGTTAGGATTCGCGGGGAAACGCGAGTACTGTAGGCAACTCGGAAGGAGTCGCTCGGATGCCACTTCCGAAGGTTTATCTGTATTTCTCGAATATGATATTTTACAAGGATACTCTGTCATAATCACTCGAACACGGTGAACGTGATTCAGAACGAGAAGGAAGCGCTAACCACGTGTTCGTGGTTTATTGTATTGTACATACATACTCGTGTATAAGGTTCCAGACAATAAATTCATCCATTAACACGTTGATTGCCATGGTGGTCATCAGTGTTCGGCGATACTGATTTTTTAAATTTGTATTTGCTTTATTCCAGACAATTTTTGAATACTCGAACAACGTAAATAAATAGGGAACTTTGAATAAAAGATATTAATAATTTCCACCATTTTTGTTTTGTCATATTGCTTCAATAATTTATTATTGTATCGTAAGGATAATGGAAATTTTATCGTGACCCCCTGAACGTACTATACTAAAAAGTGCATGGCAGTCAAAGTGTTAATGACTTCACTCTATAGCTCTATACAAGTCGAAAGTCGCGTTTATGCTAACCTCAAATGTTCCGTTTATAGCTATTGTACTTTCTGCTGAATTATCACCGCGAAACTTGCAGACAGGACACGGTAAACGTTTTATAGAAATTATATTTAATACGATATAAGACTTTGAATTATGTTGATATCATGCGACCCCGTTCACGACTGACTCGACTGCCTGATACGAGTCATTTATTATGTATTCTGTCTACTCCGCAAGTACCGGATGGCGTTGTTTTGTCTATTTCAGAATTCCCAATTTTCAGATGAAACGAATCTTGAATGAATAAATTAATCACTAAATGACACCTATTGAATAAAATAGATCTTGTCTATAAACAGGTCTGATTTCAGGACATCTTCTCAACCCCTATTTTACTTGTTGGTATATATATTGTACCATCGTATTGGCGTATTGTATTGGTATCTATTGAATAATAAATAAATCTATTTGTACACTGTCTTAGGTATCGTCGAATATGTAATACAATATATATGTATTCTACGAAAACATCTATGTGGTCGTTATAAGACGTTAAATACAAAAATATCTTCCTACATAAATATATATATATGACGAACACTGGAGAAATAAAGGAAATCAGACAGTCAGTCTAGAAGAAACCTGCGACGTTGTCAATAACATAACCTCGTTACGATTAACCCCTTGCACTAAAATGACGAGTCTAACTCGTCACGAGTCCTTCCTGTCGGATCTCACGATTGTAACACTAATTGCTACACTAATCACGCGACTATAATTATATTTCACACGTTTTAAGGTGCATAAAATTGAAGAACTTCTAAAATTTGTATCTATTTGTACTTGTATCTTTGACAGGCTAAGTATACAGTGGTTAACCAAAATTAAATGCATTCTTGTTCATAATTAAGTCGCAGTGCAAGGGGTTAAACAAGAGGCGAGCGATTTTGACAGATATACCATATTTTCACTGCTAAATCAAGCACCAAGAGAACGACGCCTATCAAAGAAGAGAGTAGCTCTTGCTATAAACAGTTCCGATCGACTTCCTTTGAGACCCCTATAGCTCTCGACTCACGCTTATTCGAAAAATCGTTCGAACCGACCCTAAGATCAAAGGAGAAAAAAGCACTCGCCACTTCCTCTCTCCTTTTTATCTCGCCACCCTCCTCAATGCCTCTCGGACCAAGAATAGAGAAGCGCCTCGTTCGAGGCACACTGTCCCGCGTTGTCTTCCGGTTTTCATATTTAACGAGTCAACTTTTCGTCGAACCGCCTGAAAGTTTTCGAGTTCTCCAAGTGGATCGCGCCCTGCCACCCTCCCGCACCCTTGTCGTCTACCGTGTTACCAGCTTGTCGTTAACGCTTCGGTTCTCGTCGCAGGGATCCACCCCGTCGTTGGAGTAGCGTCAACAGCTGCCGGCGATCATCGTCTTTCGTGTATCCTTGCACCTTGCGAGCTGCTACGCTTCTCTCGGCCCTCTTAAGTGGCCTCCACTCGAGCACGAGCAACTGCAGCGACACAGTGTGCCCCGACTATTAATGGCAAGCCGATAAATACCGTAGCATAATACGTTTCGTGGTTCACGCGCTCGTTAACTAACCTCTTGCAAGAAGTCGCTGATGGAACACGATTCCTTCTTCTCCGCTCCAGTTCCCAGCAGGACGCTTCCCAGAGCCCACACGTTCTCGCTCCGGAATAGGACCCAACCCGAGCTGCATCGCGAATGTTCCAATAGAGGGGATCCGGAATAATTTTCTCTAGAACTCTTCGACTTCTTCGGAAACCATCCCATGATTTCTCTAGAAACCCATGGATCATCGCTTCAGAGGGGATCCAATTTTTCGAGTTCTCGATTCCAATTCGAAGTCAAACAAGAATCCCAAATATGGGGGATCCCCCTTCGCTCCAGTTCCCACTAGGAATCGTTTCCTAGAGTCGATGTTCACTTCGGAATAGATCAACTATCCCGAGTTGTATCGCGAATGTTCCAATGGAAAACCCGGAATAATTTTCTCTAGAACCCTTCGACTTCTTCGGAAACCATCCCATGGGGATTTCTTCCGAACCCATGGATCACTTCGGAGGAGATCGAATTTTTCGAATACTCGATCCAATTCGAATTCGAACAAGATCCCGGATGTGGGGAATCCCCCCACGGGGTAGCGATGATGATTGTCTTCGTTGTTTCGAACGGTCTATTAAAGTCTTTGTTTTGGTGGTTCCCTACTGATAAAAGTCTGGTTTGTTCCTATGGTGTGCTGTGTGCTGGCCATTGGTTATCCATCCCTCCTTGGTTGTTATAGTATACTATGGGGATATGGAGCAGGTAGAAAGACGGAGGGACGGGAAGAAAGTTTCGTTGCTACGGCACTGTCGAGACTAACGAAGGGAGCAATGGCTGCGTGGCGGTAAAATCCCGTATACGCGTTACGGACGAATATTTTCTGCATCTAACTGAAATGAAAACTGTTTCTACAATTTGTTCCAAGTTATCTTCTTCAAACAACCTTACAAAATACGATACCGTGTAGAAAATTCTTGTCAAATAGACCTTTTTAAAAATGCAAGAATAGTACGTAGAAAATACACTCTCTGACTTATTTTTAAACTTCGATGATCAATTATAATCATTCAGAAACACGAATAACTATAATTATGGACATTGATAAACTCAGAATACTCTAAGCTAACTTTCAAGCAAAGAATGAACATTCTCGCGTTCTTACTTTCTACGTAATACTTCATTTTACCCCAAAATCCCGTGTTTTCAGAAAATCTCCCAATTTTCGAAAACCGAGGGTGATGAAATAATTTCGATTACGGGGAAACTCTACGATAATTACCGTACGTATATCGCGGATGAGAATTCGCGTTGAATAACATTATCGAAACCGTACAATATGGTAATTAGAATATTCGAGATGGTCGGGAGCGTATCTGCTCGAACGGTTTTATGGCTGCGTGAGCTGCTTGAGATTTGCCAAGGATCGCAGATACGATCTTGATCGTGTTTTGACACGTTGATCAACGATCCGAGTTGCTTAGTATGCCGTGGCAACGGCCATGTTCGATACGTCCGTTTTCAATCGTGATTCTGTAATTGCTTTCGAGCAGGCTTTCATGCAGCTCGCGAGCATAGTTCTCATTCGAGCGGCGATTGTTCGTTTAAATTCTAAAGCAGGATATCGTGGCGATGAATAGAGATCCGCGGATGGGTTGTGGAAATACCCGATCGCCTTGATCTTTTCAGGTATCTAAATCTAAATTCACGGCTCGCCGACGAATTATGGTCGTTTGTTTTCGCGGTTTCGTGGCTCGTGGCGTTTTAATAAAATATCCCATCGCCAAAGCGATGTCTCGAAAATTTCCCGCGCCCCGGCTAGACAGACGGATCTTACGTAAACGTAAAATACGGTCAGCTTCCTCTATCCCAGATATTTCGTTCCCGGGAATCGCCCAATGGAACGGATCCTCTCTCTGGATCACTTCGAGCAATAGAGAATATGGTACGATTTTTATCTCCGAGTCAAAAAGGTTTCCGAGAGAATTTATATTTGTCTCCGACATGAATGCAAACGATGAATATTTGTTATTCCTGGAAAGGATCTGTTTATTATTCCTCCTTGGGAAATGGATCAAGTGCCGGGGCATGGCGGAACCGCGCGATAAATCTCGATTAATTCTACTAGTACGTATCGCGATACTAAGTTTTGCCAAACTTACGCGATCTCTTCCAATTACTCGAATAATCGCGATAGCATCTTAATTACAACGCTTCATTAACACTAAACGTACAGCAACTTTAAACATACCTATTCTTACCATAAAGGGTCAAAATTGCCCTTTATGGTACATAAGGTAAGCAAAGAATATTTCTCGATAAAAAATAAGCTAAGAGAAAAATGGAAAGAGAGAAATTAAACAGTCAGATAATATACGAATTTACGAAAAGTCAGATGAGCAAAAGAAATAGCAATATATGTTCAATTATAAAGTGAATTTTGAAAAGGGTCATTTGAGCCCGTTTAGTAGGTTCAGGGTTAACTCAAGGTAAGAAAAATTCCTTCGATACCTAAAGAAAACCAGAAGAAAACAACATCGTCCTAGGAAACGCAACGAGTTATCGAAATTCCAGTAAAAATAATCTAATATCGCAAACTTCGAAAAAATCCTCGAAATAATTTAATAACCTCCAAAAAATAACCGCGAAAAAATCCAACGACCCAGGCCAATTTAAAACTTTGTCTGTATTTAATAACGATCTCAAACGCGTCTAGAAAATTAGTAAAAATTATTTAAAACAGCCAAACGCTAAGCATCGAACATGCTTAGTAAAGGTTCACGGAATATAGCAGAAAGAACAATATTTAAATAGCCTTCGTGATTATACAGTGTCCAAAGCGATACTAATGCAATAAAACTTTACGTCTGTATTTAATAACGATCTCAAACGCGCCTAGAAAATTAGTAAAAACTATTTAAAACAGCTGAAAACTGAGCATCGAACAAGTTCGTTTGCGTTGAAATTTAAAAAAGGAAAGGCGGAAAATATAATTAATCACTTAGCCTGTGAATTATATTAGATCTACCGAAAAATACTGTCCGTTAATGTCACTTGAAGTTTTGTCGAATTCGCTATACTTTCCAGACTTAATACCTAATTCCATCATCCTGGGAAGTGGTCATAAGTAACGATGAAAATGATATTGTTAGATAAATGTAAATAAATTTGTTGAAAATGTATTATTTTCTTTTACTTCAAAAACGGACAGAACTTTTCGGTAGACCT
Source organism: Eufriesea mexicana (assembly GCF_001483705.2). Lineage (NCBI taxonomy): Eukaryota > Metazoa > Arthropoda > Insecta > Hymenoptera > Apidae > Eufriesea > Eufriesea mexicana. The sequence goes on along the minus strand of NW_016907864.1, from coordinate 1,150,679 downwards.
AGTATTAAAATTTGCCCAATTGTCCAGTATCTCATGGACGAAGATATACACGCGAGGCTAAAAGCGAAGAAAAATGAAAAACCTGGCAGAGAATTCCGAAATAATTTACAAATCCGTGTCATCGAGGTACCTACTTAATTTTCACCCTTGGAACTAACGTAAAAATCATTTAAAACAGTCAAAAACTAAGCATCGAACAAGTTCGTTTGCGTTGAAATTTAAAAAAGGGAAAGACGAAAAATATAATTAATCACTTACCCGGTGAATCATATTAAAATTTGCCTAATTGTCCAGTATCTTATGGACGAAGATATACACGCGAGACTAAAAACGAAGAAAAATGAAAAACGTGGCAGAAACGATCCCAAATAATTTACAAATCCGTCATCGAGGTACCTACTTAATTCTCACTCTTGGAACTAACGTAAAAATCATTTAAAACGGCCAAAAACTAAGCATCGAACAGATTCGTTTGCATTGAAATTTAAAAAAGGGGAAAGGCGAAAAGTACAATTAATCACTTACCCGGTGAATTATATTGAAATTTGTCCAATTATTATCCGGCATCTTATGGACGAAGATATACACGCGAGACTAAAAGCGAAGAAAAATGAAAAACCTGGCAGAGAATTCCGAAATAATTTAGAAATCCGTGTCATCGGGGTACCTAAGTACTTAATTTTCACCCTCGGAACGGGCATACACATCGCGCACACGCACGGATAATCGCGTAACCGCACGAAAATGCTCTGTCCGTAATTCATCGGGTTGCAGCAGCCTCTCTCGCGTCGTATCGATTCGATGCCTTCCTGTTCTCCAGCGTTTGTTCTCCGACGTCGAGGATGACTAACCCGGTGGACGAAGCCAGCTTTGCCGATGGGAACGTCGACGTGACGTTCCCGGTAACTGTTCCAATTTGGCGAGCCGGGACAGTAAGAAAATTGGTTCGATCGTAGTAACTCACGTATTTACCCACTCGCTTCGATGTTTGATCGCGGATATATTGGCGAAGAGAGGCGAAGGCACGCACGGTGGTCTCGCGGTGTGGTCCTCAGGTCGAGAAGAGTCCGTTGATAGCATTCTCACACACTCTTCTCTCTTCCACCTTCCCTCCTCTCCTCCGGCCTTCCTCTTCCACCTCCTTTCCACCTCCTCGTCGGCTTCTCTTCTTCCACTTCGTCATTTTCTTCGTCTCCTCTTCTACGTACCTACTCTCTCCCCGTCGTCGTCGTCGTCCTCCTCGCAACTTTTCTCCGCGCGATTATCTCTCGTCCTCCTCCCTCTACCTTCCTATCGTCTCCTCCATCCTCCTCTTCTTTCCCATCCTCGAGCACCAGCGGAAAGACTTCTGCCCGTGCCCGAATGAGCCGCGATTTTTCGCAAACTCTCGCTAGCCTCTCTCTCCGGGCGTATAACGTACAATTACCCGAAGACCAGATTACACGGGGCATGGGAGAGGCTCTCCACGCTCGTTATGCCATCACAAAGCCCCGTTCACATTGGCCCACTTGAGAGCAGCCTCGAAGAGAGGCTGGCCGACGAGATGTTGATGCACACCGACCACGGATAGCGGCCGGGACCAACGAACCACCGGTAGAGAGGAGCAGGAGGAAGTCTTATCGTTTCCTCGCTCGGAATCGGTGTACACGCTGCCTCTACCTGGGTACCAGAATTCAAGATGTTCCCGTCTAGATCGATATTTCAGGTACTCCCGCGGCCCATGGGAGTGGTTCAGCTGCCATTAAAACCGACAACACTGGCCGATACTAGAAAACCATCTAACGATTTTCTTCTCTTTTTTCTCCCTTTTTCTTCCTTTTTTTCCCTACTCTTCGCTCGCCTTCTTCTTTTTCGTCGTCCTTTTTCCCCGATATTCTTTTATCCGATAGCACCGCGCTCGTTTTGCCCGTGAGTACGGAACGAGCAATCGTTCCCAACGCACCGGAGAATGATCGGTATCCTATTTCCTGCAGATACCGGGAAATATTCCTATGTATATCAATATGATCCTGGTATGTCTCTGTTCGAGAGTTAGGATTCGCGGGGAAACGCGAGTACTGTAGGCAACTCGGAAGGAGTCGCTCGGATGCCACTTCCGAAGGTTTATCTGTATTTCTCGAATATGATATTTTACAAGGATACTCTGTCATAATCACTCGAACACGGTGAACGTGATTCAGAACGAGAAGGAAGCGCTAACCACGTGTTCGTGGTTTATTGTATTGTACATACATACTCGTGTATAAGGTTCCAGACAATAAATTCATCCATTAACACGTTGATTGCCATGGTGGTCATCAGTGTTCGGCGATACTGATTTTTTAAATTTGTATTTGCTTTATTCCAGACAATTTTTGAATACTCGAACAACGTAAATAAATAGGGAACTTTGAATAAAAGATATTAATAATTTCCACCATTTTTGTTTTGTCATATTGCTTCAATAATTTATTATTGTATCGTAAGGATAATGGAAATTTTATCGTGACCCCCTGAACGTACTATACTAAAAAGTGCATGGCAGTCAAAGTGTTAATGACTTCACTCTATAGCTCTATACAAGTCGAAAGTCGCGTTTATGCTAACCTCAAATGTTCCGTTTATAGCTATTGTACTTTCTGCTGAATTATCACCGCGAAACTTGCAGACAGGACACGGTAAACGTTTTATAGAAATTATATTTAATACGATATAAGACTTTGAATTATGTTGATATCATGCGACCCCGTTCACGACTGACTCGACTGCCTGATACGAGTCATTTATTATGTATTCTGTCTACTCCGCAAGTACCGGATGGCGTTGTTTTGTCTATTTCAGAATTCCCAATTTTCAGATGAAACGAATCTTGAATGAATAAATTAATCACTAAATGACACCTATTGAATAAAATAGATCTTGTCTATAAACAGGTCTGATTTCAGGACATCTTCTCAACCCCTATTTTACTTGTTGGTATATATATTGTACCATCGTATTGGCGTATTGTATTGGTATCTATTGAATAATAAATAAATCTATTTGTACACTGTCTTAGGTATCGTCGAATATGTAATACAATATATATGTATTCTACGAAAACATCTATGTGGTCGTTATAAGACGTTAAATACAAAAATATCTTCCTACATAAATATATATATATGACGAACACTGGAGAAATAAAGGAAATCAGACAGTCAGTCTAGAAGAAACCTGCGACGTTGTCAATAACATAACCTCGTTACGATTAACCCCTTGCACTAAAATGACGAGTCTAACTCGTCACGAGTCCTTCCTGTCGGATCTCACGATTGTAACACTAATTGCTACACTAATCACGCGACTATAATTATATTTCACACGTTTTAAGGTGCATAAAATTGAAGAACTTCTAAAATTTGTATCTATTTGTACTTGTATCTTTGACAGGCTAAGTATACAGTGGTTAACCAAAATTAAATGCATTCTTGTTCATAATTAAGTCGCAGTGCAAGGGGTTAAACAAGAGGCGAGCGATTTTGACAGATATACCATATTTTCACTGCTAAATCAAGCACCAAGAGAACGACGCCTATCAAAGAAGAGAGTAGCTCTTGCTATAAACAGTTCCGATCGACTTCCTTTGAGACCCCTATAGCTCTCGACTCACGCTTATTCGAAAAATCGTTCGAACCGACCCTAAGATCAAAGGAGAAAAAAGCACTCGCCACTTCCTCTCTCCTTTTTATCTCGCCACCCTCCTCAATGCCTCTCGGACCAAGAATAGAGAAGCGCCTCGTTCGAGGCACACTGTCCCGCGTTGTCTTCCGGTTTTCATATTTAACGAGTCAACTTTTCGTCGAACCGCCTGAAAGTTTTCGAGTTCTCCAAGTGGATCGCGCCCTGCCACCCTCCCGCACCCTTGTCGTCTACCGTGTTACCAGCTTGTCGTTAACGCTTCGGTTCTCGTCGCAGGGATCCACCCCGTCGTTGGAGTAGCGTCAACAGCTGCCGGCGATCATCGTCTTTCGTGTATCCTTGCACCTTGCGAGCTGCTACGCTTCTCTCGGCCCTCTTAAGTGGCCTCCACTCGAGCACGAGCAACTGCAGCGACACAGTGTGCCCCGACTATTAATGGCAAGCCGATAAATACCGTAGCATAATACGTTTCGTGGTTCACGCGCTCGTTAACTAACCTCTTGCAAGAAGTCGCTGATGGAACACGATTCCTTCTTCTCCGCTCCAGTTCCCAGCAGGACGCTTCCCAGAGCCCACACGTTCTCGCTCCGGAATAGGACCCAACCCGAGCTGCATCGCGAATGTTCCAATAGAGGGGATCCGGAATAATTTTCTCTAGAACTCTTCGACTTCTTCGGAAACCATCCCATGATTTCTCTAGAAACCCATGGATCATCGCTTCAGAGGGGATCCAATGTTTCGAGTTCTCGATTCCAATTCGAAGTCAAACAAGAATCCCAAATATGGGGGATCCCCCCTTCGCTCCAGTTCCCACTAGGAATCGTTTCCTAGAGTCGATGTTCACTTCGGAATAGATCAACTATCCGAGTTGTATCGCGAATGTTCCAATGGAAAACCCGGAATAATTTTCTCTAGAACCCTTCGACTTCTTCGGAAACCATCCCATGGGGATTTCTTCCGAACCCATGGATCACTTCGGAGGAGATCGAATTTTTCGAATACTCGATCCAATTCGAATTCGAACAAGATCCCGGATGTGGGGAATCCCCCCACGGGGTAGCGATGATGATTGTCTTCGTTGTTTCGAACGGTCTATTAAAGTCTTTGTTTTGGTGGTTCCCTACTGATAAAAGTCTGGTTTGTTCCTATGGTGTGCTGTGTGCTGGCCATTGGTTATCCATCCCTCCTTGGTTGTTATAGTACTATGGGGATATGGAGCAGGTAGAAAGACGGAGGGACGGGAAGAAAGTTTCGTCCTGGGCCTGCTACTACTAAAGTAGACTCATCAAATTAAGGTTTTTCTTCTATCACGGGCCAAATTCCAATTCCAATTCCAATTTAACATACGTTTAATGCGTCAGAAAACTAGATACAATAATATTTTTCTATCAGGCACTGCCTTAGACTGGGATACTTAGGTTACATCGGAACTTCTATATAAGGGAGTCGAGGCTACACCGAGTACTCGCGAGAAAGTCCTCGTATCTCCTTCAAGTACGAATCCCTCTACCGGCGAGAGTGAGAACTTCGATCGCTAGACCGACAACCCTATCTTTGGATGCAATAACGGCGTCCGTTCGCTTTCTCGCAGACGTCCTCCAGCGAGCGTTTCGAAGATAAAAAGAATATACGGTTGTTTGGAAATTCTTGGAATTTGAGTTCCTGGGTGTATTCGAGTTCTATTCTAAGCCGGTTTTATTTTCGTGAAAACGGGCAGTGGAAAACGGAAATGTAAAATATTCGAGTATCGAACGGGGAATTTCTCGTCGTCGGATAACGTACGCGCGATTATTAACGTTGAGTTCGTGATAATTTTTGCATCTCCAGATTAAATCGGGGTATTAAAGGCTGGATGATGCTCGAAACGATGCGCGAATCGAAATCGCTGTTTTTTACTCATATTTTTGTTCTTTTCATATATTTCGATGTATATTTACGACTAGAAGTATAGCAATAAAATGGATTATAAAATATTTCACGATACAATTCTTCCATATGTAACGATATTTTTGCCCCAACCCCTGCGTCCTGTTATCAAAGCACGTGGAAAATTATGGCTAATGCAAGTCGGTTCGAATTCGAGAATGGTCGATGAGTATTTATTCATTATATAATTTCGCGTTTCTCTTTAACCCGGAAAGCGACCGGTTTCCCGGCTGAATTTTGGTAGTACGTTATGGAAATGTACTATGGGACCCGCTTTGTTAAAAAATTATAACAATACGCCCGCGCGGTTTGTGTACATTAACGGAAAGAATTAACATACCGCTTGCCTGAATTCGTTCCAACGATAAATTCGATATGATGTTGATATTAGACCCGTTACAGCCCCGATGAACATTTTAAAATGCAAATTTATATGCCGCACTTCCCATTTGCATCGCGTTTTATTAACAAAAGTGGGCCGATATTCGCTCCATTTTTCCTCGGCGATTTAACGGAAAAGGTGTAATAAAAATATCCCCTGCTCGCCACGACTTCCATAAATTTTACAACGATTACAAGCAGGCGTCAAATGTCCAAGTTAATATTCGATAACTAACATTTCGCTGACCTCTCACGCATCGGGCTGCCCCGAGAATTATGAACCCTGTTAACTCTATGGGGCACGCTGGGATTAAAAGTGTCCCACCTTTCTGATGCATCGTAATGCATGATGGGACATTTTCAGTCCCATCTCGAAATTTTGCAATAGCTGAATGCGAATAGGTTTAGGGGACTTCCAACTTGCGGAATAGTAATCCAGGAATAGTAATCCTACTAGCATTTACGATTTTATTTCTATATGTATAGAAAAATTTAAATAATTTTTGCTAAAACATATATCTGTTTTTCATAGAATTATAAAATGTATACAAATACTGATTCCTTCCCCTCCCCACTCCTTAAATTCGGCAATCTAGTATTAACACGTTGAATGCCACGCCAGTTTTACAGGGATGGCTCGTGGCGCCACGATAAATGTTCTATTATACGATACATATGATGTTGAAATATTATCTGCAATAGATAAGTTACAATATATAACCATGCTTCACATGTTAACCCTTTGCACTCGACGATTTTTTGGTTAAAGAAGAATAGGTTTTCCTACGGAGGCGAGATCGTTAATCAGTAATTGGACGAGAGGCTGCTCGCCGGGAAACCAGAGTGTCCAGGGGGCGAAAGGCGAGGGAGCGAGAGTGGCTTATTACGATATTGCTCGATCGGGCACACGGTTCACGAAGAGGACTCGCGGATAGAGGGACGTTTATGTTTCCTGCTAACGGTGTATTTATTAACCGAGCCTCGTGCCTCTTTGTATCCGCTCGATACGAGGCGAGCTGATCGATGGTCCGGCCTCTGCTAACGAGTAGAGGTCTTTAACGTCCACGATGCTCACGACCATCCGCGGAGGGTGGAAAATCGATGGTGATCCTGGGCAGGAAGGTCGGTTCAATGGATAGAAATTCTTGATCGACTTGTGGAACAGTGCTTTGAGAGCGGGTCGAACGATTTCGAGGGAGGAAGTCGGTGCGAGTTGAGAAAATGGCAGTGCTGGTGGACTCTCTGAGGTGTCAGACTCGTGGTATCTCGGATTTACGATCTGCTTCGGTAATAAAATATTTCGCTATTTTTCAAATTGCCGGAACTAACGCGTTATATTTAGATTTTTCCTAGAATCAATCGATTTCGCGCTTAAAAACCATGTAGAACACTGGTGCGTATTAGTGACGGGCCCCCTGCTTCTACGAAGCTCGCACCATGGAGGGGATACGGCGCCTGTTCACCAGGAGAAGGGGCCTAAACGTGCACAGTTGTCACACTAACTCAAACCATCGAAAAATTAAGTTCCCCAGACGTAACACTACTATATATATATGATATACCCCGATACCTCGTATGTACGAAATTATAGAGACGGTGTGTGTTTTCCATTCGATAATCCCTGAATTGTTCTGCCTAGCTTCACGTGACGCGAGTATAGAGTAACCTGACATGTCACGATCATCGATTGACTTAACACATTACATACGCCATAGAAATTTCTAAGATGTACACGTTTTGACAAGACAGTGCGTTGACATATAAGGCCCATAACAGATGGCGCGCGAAACACGAGAAAATTTGTGAGCGATACGCAATGTGTTTTGTAGGGGGATCCTTCTCCTCCAGGTATGGTTTCGAATTCACAGTTTCTATTTTTATATTCCTCTATATCAATACCCTAACCCTATCCACATTGACATACTCATTCCAAATTAACCCCTTTTAGGTATGACAACAACACGTCACTATAGTAGTGATGTGTTGAGAGAGTCCTTCTTTCCTCACTGTTCTTGACAGCGTTCAGGTGCCCCTCCTCCCAATTGCGTTGGTAGGTAGTATTAGAAGGGACGAAAGGAACAGGAAGGGATGCATTCATTCTGGGCCTGATAGTGGAACTCCCACCGTCGGTAAAGGCTTACACCCCCTAAAGCAGGCCCTCCTCTGCCTTAGACAGGGAACTATTAAACACTATATGTCGTCCGGTGGGGACCACACGTTGGTGTCATGGGAAAACTATCAGGGCAAATGCCAATATGACACCACGTTGGTATCATGCGCAAATGATGAGTCGTCCTACCGGCGCCAAACGAAAGAATCCCGATTAGACGTGCGGACGACATAGCGTTAAAAGATCTGGAAGTTATATGTATAGAAAGCGGAGGTCTTCCGAGGACTTGCGAGAAAGTCCCCGGACCTCCACGGAGTTGGGATCCATCTAGCGGCGGGAATGAGAATGACGGTCGCTACAGTGTTAACGAGGATGTGTCCGAGTTGTAAGAATAATTCCAGCGACGTCTCAGCCGAGGTCTTTGGCCATTTCCCGTAGTTCCTTTTTCGAGTGTCACGTTCGAAGATTAGCGTTACGTGAGTTCTAACGAGAAGGGAGCTGATTCGCGCCGGAAGAATTCCGCGTTGACTTTTGGTATTACGAAGCCGTTCCGCTTTGCGAATTTGATTTATAGGGGCAATAAGAAAAAGGGGAAAGGTGGGTAGAAAAATGGCACGATCTCCGGTATTTCACGCGTGTAGTTGTCCGCCGCGACATTTAATCCCGAGCATTCTCGCGGAATTTATACAACAAAGCGAAGTCGAGTTGTTTCACGGGGAATCACGTGCAACGATTTGTTGCGGGATGTTTATCTCGCGTGGCACGTTGAGACCCTTTAAAATACGATAACAGAAATTCTTCCGACGGCTTTTTGAACCGCGACACCGTCATTAGCGCACGATACATCGTTGTTCCAACGTGTCATTGTATTTAATAAGAACTACCAGTATTAAGCGCACCGCTTTATACCGGGAAACGGGAGAAGGCTATCTACGATAAAAATCCGATAGTAGCTATTGACCAAGCTAATAATATATGGGGCAGTGAAATTAAATTAACGGCTGGTCGCTAAGTGGCCATTAGAAGGCCGAGTTAAATAAAGAACCGTCGAAATAAAGTGACTTTTATGGATTTATCCACGAAGTTATTCGAAATCGGCCCGCCTTATTTTCACTTTGCTTCGAATATGAATAACTGAAGAATAATGCGGTATTCGATCAGGAACAAATATATACACTCTCATCCATAAATCATTAGATTCTTCCTTAGCGAAGGTTCACGGAATATCGAAAAAAGAACAATATTTAAATAGCCTTCGTGATTATGCAGTATCCGAAGCGATACTAATGCAATAAAACTTTGTCTGTATTTAATAACGATCTCAAACGCGTCTAGAAAATTAGTAAAAATTATTTAAAACAGCCAAACGCTAAGCATCGAACATGCTTAGTAAAGGTTCACGGAATATAGCAGAAAGAACAATATTTAAATAGCCTTCGTGATTATACAGTGTCCAAAGCGATACTAATGCAATAAAACTTTACGTCTGTATTTAATAACGATCTCAAACGCGCCTAGAAAATTAGTAAAAACTATTTAAAACAGCTGAAAACTGAGCATCGAACAAGTTCGTTTGCGTTGAAATTTAAAAAAGGAAAGGCGGAAAATATAATTAATCACTTAGCCTGTGAATTATATTAGATCTACCGAAAAATACTGTCCGTTAATGTCACTTGAAGTTTTGTCGAATTCGCTATACTTTCCAGACTTAATACCTAATTCCATCATCCTGGGAAGTGGTCATAAGTAACGATGAAAATGATATTGTTAGATAAATGTAAATAAATTTGTTGAAAATGTATTATTTTCTTTTACTTCAAAAACGGACAGAACTTTTCGGTAGACCTAGTATTAAAATTTGCCCAATTGTCCAGTATCTCATGGACGAAGATATACACGCGAGGCTAAAAGCGAAGAAAAATGAAAAACCTGGCAGAGAATTCCGAAATAATTTACAAATCCGTGTCATCGAGGTACCTACTTAATTTTCACCCTTGGAACTAACGTAAAAATCATTTAAAACAGTCAAAAACTAAGCATCGAACAAGTTCGTTTGCGTTGAAATTTAAAAAAGGGAAAGACGAAAAATATAATTAATCACTTACCCGGTGAATCATATTAAAATTTGCCTAATTGTCCAGTATCTTATGGACGAAGATATACACGCGAGACTAAAAACGAAGAAAAATGAAAAACGTGGCAGAAACGATCCCAAATAATTTACAAATCCGTCATCGAGGTACCTACTTAATTCTCACTCTTGGAACTAACGTAAAAATCATTTAAAACGGCCAAAAACTAAGCATCGAACAGATTCGTTTGCATTGAAATTTAAAAAAGGGGAAAGGCGAAAAGTACAATTAATCACTTACCCGGTGAATTATATTGAAATTTGTCCAATTATTATCCGGCATCTTATGGACGAAGATATACACGCGAGACTAAAAGCGAAGAAAAATGAAAAACCTGGCAGAGAATTCCGAAATAATTTAGAAATCCGTGTCATCGGGGTACCTAAGTACTTAATTTTCACCCTCGGAACGGGCATACACATCGCGCACACGCACGGATAATCGCGTAACCGCACGAAAATGCTCTGTCCGTAATTCATCGGGTTGCAGCAGCCTCTCTCGCGTCGTATCGATTCGATGCCTTCCTGTTCTCCAGCGTTTGTTCTCCGACGTCGAGGATGACTAACCCGGTGGACGAAGCCAGCTTTGCCGATGGGAACGTCGACGTGACGTTCCCGGTAACTGTTCCAATTTGGCGAGCCGGGACAGTAAGAAAATTGGTTCGATCGTAGTAACTCACGTATTTACCCACTCGCTTCGATGTTTGATCGCGGATATATTGGCGAAGAGAGGCGAAGGCACGCACGGTGGTCTCGCGGTGTGGTCCTCAGGTCGAGAAGAGTCCGTTGATAGCATTCTCACACACTCTTCTCTCTTCCACCTTCCCTCCTCTCCTCCGGCCTTCCTCTTCCACCTCCTTTCCACCTCCTCGTCGGCTTCTCTTCTTCCACTTCGTCATTTTCTTCGTCTCCTCTTCTACGTACCTACTCTCTCCCCGTCGTCGTCGTCGTCCTCCTCGCAACTTTTCTCCGCGCGATTATCTCTCGTCCTCCTCCCTCTACCTTCCTATCGTCTCCTCCATCCTCCTCTTCTTTCCCATCCTCGAGCACCAGCGGAAAGACTTCTGCCCGTGCCCGAATGAGCCGCGATTTTTCGCAAACTCTCGCTAGCCTCTCTCTCCGGGCGTATAACGTACAATTACCCGAAGACCAGATTACACGGGGCATGGGAGAGGCTCTCCACGCTCGTTATGCCATCACAAAGCCCCGTTCACATTGGCCCACTTGAGAGCAGCCTCGAAGAGAGGCTGGCCGACGAGATGTTGATGCACACCGACCACGGATAGCGGCCGGGACCAACGAACCACCGGTAGAGAGGAGCAGGAGGAAGTCTTATCGTTTCCTCGCTCGGAATCGGTGTACACGCTGCCTCTACCTGGGTACCAGAATTCAAGATGTTCCCGTCTAGATCGATATTTCAGGTACTCCCGCGGCCCATGGGAGTGGTTCAGCTGCCATTAAAACCGACAACACTGGCCGATACTAGAAAACCATCTAACGATTTTCTTCTCTTTTTTCTCCCTTTTTCTTCCTTTTTTTCCCTACTCTTCGCTCGCCTTCTTCTTTTTCGTCGTCCTTTTTCCCCGATATTCTTTTATCCGATAGCACCGCGCTCGTTTTGCCCGTGAGTACGGAACGAGCAATCGTTCCCAACGCACCGGAGAATGATCGGTATCCTATTTCCTGCAGATACCGGGAAATATTCCTATGTATATCAATATGATCCTGGTATGTCTCTGTTCGAGAGTTAGGATTCGCGGGGAAACGCGAGTACTGTAGGCAACTCGGAAGGAGTCGCTCGGATGCCACTTCCGAAGGTTTATCTGTATTTCTCGAATATGATATTTTACAAGGATACTCTGTCATAATCACTCGAACACGGTGAACGTGATTCAGAACGAGAAGGAAGCGCTAACCACGTGTTCGTGGTTTATTGTATTGTACATACATACTCGTGTATAAGGTTCCAGACAATAAATTCATCCATTAACACGTTGATTGCCATGGTGGTCATCAGTGTTCGGCGATACTGATTTTTTAAATTTGTATTTGCTTTATTCCAGACAATTTTTGAATACTCGAACAACGTAAATAAATAGGGAACTTTGAATAAAAGATATTAATAATTTCCACCATTTTTGTTTTGTCATATTGCTTCAATAATTTATTATTGTATCGTAAGGATAATGGAAATTTTATCGTGACCCCCTGAACGTACTATACTAAAAAGTGCATGGCAGTCAAAGTGTTAATGACTTCACTCTATAGCTCTATACAAGTCGAAAGTCGCGTTTATGCTAACCTCAAATGTTCCGTTTATAGCTATTGTACTTTCTGCTGAATTATCACCGCGAAACTTGCAGACAGGACACGGTAAACGTTTTATAGAAATTATATTTAATACGATATAAGACTTTGAATTATGTTGATATCATGCGACCCCGTTCACGACTGACTCGACTGCCTGATACGAGTCATTTATTATGTATTCTGTCTACTCCGCAAGTACCGGATGGCGTTGTTTTGTCTATTTCAGAATTCCCAATTTTCAGATGAAACGAATCTTGAATGAATAAATTAATCACTAAATGACACCTATTGAATAAAATAGATCTTGTCTATAAACAGGTCTGATTTCAGGACATCTTCTCAACCCCTATTTTACTTGTTGGTATATATATTGTACCATCGTATTGGCGTATTGTATTGGTATCTATTGAATAATAAATAAATCTATTTGTACACTGTCTTAGGTATCGTCGAATATGTAATACAATATATATGTATTCTACGAAAACATCTATGTGGTCGTTATAAGACGTTAAATACAAAAATATCTTCCTACATAAATATATATATATGACGAACACTGGAGAAATAAAGGAAATCAGACAGTCAGTCTAGAAGAAACCTGCGACGTTGTCAATAACATAACCTCGTTACGATTAACCCCTTGCACTAAAATGACGAGTCTAACTCGTCACGAGTCCTTCCTGTCGGATCTCACGATTGTAACACTAATTGCTACACTAATCACGCGACTATAATTATATTTCACACGTTTTAAGGTGCATAAAATTGAAGAACTTCTAAAATTTGTATCTATTTGTACTTGTATCTTTGACAGGCTAAGTATACAGTGGTTAACCAAAATTAAATGCATTCTTGTTCATAATTAAGTCGCAGTGCAAGGGGTTAAACAAGAGGCGAGCGATTTTGACAGATATACCATATTTTCACTGCTAAATCAAGCACCAAGAGAACGACGCCTATCAAAGAAGAGAGTAGCTCTTGCTATAAACAGTTCCGATCGACTTCCTTTGAGACCCCTATAGCTCTCGACTCACGCTTATTCGAAAAATCGTTCGAACCGACCCTAAGATCAAAGGAGAAAAAAGCACTCGCCACTTCCTCTCTCCTTTTTATCTCGCCACCCTCCTCAATGCCTCTCGGACCAAGAATAGAGAAGCGCCTCGTTCGAGGCACACTGTCCCGCGTTGTCTTCCGGTTTTCATATTTAACGAGTCAACTTTTCGTCGAACCGCCTGAAAGTTTTCGAGTTCTCCAAGTGGATCGCGCCCTGCCACCCTCCCGCACCCTTGTCGTCTACCGTGTTACCAGCTTGTCGTTAACGCTTCGGTTCTCGTCGCAGGGATCCACCCCGTCGTTGGAGTAGCGTCAACAGCTGCCGGCGATCATCGTCTTTCGTGTATCCTTGCACCTTGCGAGCTGCTACGCTTCTCTCGGCCCTCTTAAGTGGCCTCCACTCGAGCACGAGCAACTGCAGCGACACAGTGTGCCCCGACTATTAATGGCAAGCCGATAAATACCGTAGCATAATACGTTTCGTGGTTCACGCGCTCGTTAACTAACCTCTTGCAAGAAGTCGCTGATGGAACACGATTCCTTCTTCTCCGCTCCAGTTCCCAGCAGGACGCTTCCCAGAGCCCACACGTTCTCGCTCCGGAATAGGACCCAACCCGAGCTGCATCGCGAATGTTCCAATAGAGGGGATCCGGAATAATTTTCTCTAGAACTCTTCGACTTCTTCGGAAACCATCCCATGATTTCTCTAGAAACCCATGGATCATCGCTTCAGAGGGGATCCAATGTTTCGAGTTCTCGATTCCAATTCGAAGTCAAACAAGAATCCCAAATATGGGGGATCCCCCCTTCGCTCCAGTTCCCACTAGGAATCGTTTCCTAGAGTCGATGTTCACTTCGGAATAGATCAACTATCCGAGTTGTATCGCGAATGTTCCAATGGAAAACCCGGAATAATTTTCTCTAGAACCCTTCGACTTCTTCGGAAACCATCCCATGGGGATTTCTTCCGAACCCATGGATCACTTCGGAGGAGATCGAATTTTTCGAATACTCGATCCAATTCGAATTCGAACAAGATCCCGGATGTGGGGAATCCCCCCACGGGGTAGCGATGATGATTGTCTTCGTTGTTTCGAACGGTCTATTAAAGTCTTTGTTTTGGTGGTTCCCTACTGATAAAAGTCTGGTTTGTTCCTATGGTGTGCTGTGTGCTGGCCATTGGTTATCCATCCCTCCTTGGTTGTTATAGTACTATGGGGATATGGAGCAGGTAGAAAGACGGAGGGACGGGAAGAAAGTTTCGTCCTGGGCCTGCTACTACTAAAGTAGACTCATCAAATTAAGGTTTTTCTTCTATCACGGGCCAAATTCCAATTCCAATTCCAATTTAACATACGTTTAATGCGTCAGAAAACTAGATACAATAATATTTTTCTATCAGGCACTGCCTTAGACTGGGATACTTAGGTTACATCGGAACTTCTATATAAGGGAGTCGAGGCTACACCGAGTACTCGCGAGAAAGTCCTCGTATCTCCTTCAAGTACGAATCCCTCTACCGGCGAGAGTGAGAACTTCGATCGCTAGACCGACAACCCTATCTTTGGATGCAATAACGGCGTCCGTTCGCTTTCTCGCAGACGTCCTCCAGCGAGCGTTTCGAAGATAAAAAGAATATACGGCTGTTTGGAAATTCTTGGAATTTGAGTTCCTGGGTGTATTCGAGTTCTATTCTAAGCCGGTTTTATTTTCGTGAAAACGGGCAGTGGAAAACGGAAATGTAAAATATTCGAGTATCGAACGGGGAATTTCTCGTCGTCGGATAACGTACGCGCGATTATTAACGTTGAGTTCGTGATAATTTTTGCATCTCCAGATTAAATCGGGGTATTAAAGGCTGGATGATGCTCGAAACGATGCGCGAATCGAAATCGCTGTTTTTTACTCATATTTTTGTTCTTTTCATATATTTCGATGTATATTTACGACTAGAAGTATAGCAATAAAATGGATTATAAAATATTTCACGATACAATTCTTCCATATGTAACGATATTTTTGCCCCAACCCCTGCGTCCTGTTATCAAAGCACGTGGAAAATTATGGCTAATGCAAGTCGGTTCGAATTCGAGAATGGTCGATGAGTATTTATTCATTATATAATTTCGCGTTTCTCTTTAACCCGGAAAGCGACCGGTTTCCCGGCTGAATTTTGGTAGTACGTTATGGAAATGTACTATGGGACCCGCTTTGTTAAAAAATTATAACAATACGCCCGCGCGGTTTGTGTACATTAACGGAAAGAATTAACATACCGCTTGCCTGAATTCGTTCCAACGATAAATTCGATATGATGTTGATATTAGACCCGTTACAGCCCCGATGAACATTTTAAAATGCAAATTTATATGCCGCACTTCCCATTTGCATCGCGTTTTATTAACAAAAGTGGGCCGATATTCGCTCCATTTTTCCTCGGCGATTTAACGGAAAAGGTGTAATAAAAATATCCCCTGCTCGCCACGACTTCCATAAATTTTACAACGATTACAAGCAGGCGTCAAATGTCCAAGTTAATATTCGATAACTAACATTTCGCTGACCTCTCACGCATCGGGCTGCCCCGAGAATTATGAACCCTGTTAACTCTATGGGGCACGCTGGGATTAAAAGTGTCCCACCTTTCTGATGCATCGTAATGCATGATGGGACATTTTCAGTCCCATCTCGAAATTTTGCAATAGCTGAATGCGAATAGGTTTAGGGGACTTCCAACTTGCGGAATAGTAATCCAGGAATAGTAATCCTACTAGCATTTACGATTTTATTTCTATATGTATAGAAAAATTTAAATAATTTTTGCTAAAACATATATCTGTTTTTCATAGAATTATAAAATGTATACAAATACTGATTCCTTCCCCTCCCCACTCCTTAAATTCGGCAATCTAGTATTAACACGTTGAATGCCACGCCAGTTTTACAGGGATGGCTCGTGGCGCCACGATAAATGTTCTATTATACGATACATATGATGTTGAAATATTATCTGCAATAGATAAGTTACAATATATAACCATGCTTCACATGTTAACCCTTTGCACTCGACGATTTTTTGGTTAAAGAAGAATAGGGGTTCAAAGATTTCCTGTTACAAAGCTGACGATATTTTTCTGAGCAGTGAATAAGAAGTCGTATGATAATTAACACGTAGAATTATTTGATTTCTATACGTCGCACACCGTTACATTATCCGAAATTTGACATGTTAGTGAATATCGAGCTTCGAAATTTTATTAAATGGCGACTGAAGAGCACCTCTCGAGCGCAAAGGGTTAATTGCGACAGGGGTCACCATTGAATTAACAATGGTAATAATACAAATTTCTAAATATTGACATTCGTTTAAATTGTATATATTTCTATACAAAACGCAATAAAATTTCTATGCAACATGGTTCTATTTTATTATCCAAAAGAGTTAAAGCCCACGCGAAATGTACCTATCTCTATCTCCAGAAGCGAGGAAACGTGTTCCACTCATGATTCATATTTCCCGAAAGAAAGGCCGGCGTAACAGGAAAAGGTTGGGATTCTCGGATCACAAAACTGTCCAATTATTTACTACGGCCGAAAACGCCACCCCCGAACGATATTTACAGCGCGCGTGTCCTCAACTACTTATTACCATTTTATTACATCGCATCCGGCATGACCGGTCGTATTTCACAGTTAAACACGACGTTTAGCCCCGCGTGGCAGGAAAATGATTTTAAGCTCGTCCATTACGCCACTTTATGGGACCCCTCGTTTTCGGGCAACTGTCCCGTTTACCGGCCTGCACTGTCCAAACAGAACGATCGGTCAGTAATTTCCAACGACTTTAAGGAAACGCCGCGCTAGTCGAGAGTTTGTCCGACAGACTTCCATCCTAAACAAGCAACGAGCCATCCACTTTGGTTACTTTGCCTCGGAACGACGTTGTAACTCTTATTACCGACGCTATACCGCGCACACTCGGCGGAATCTCGACTGGCAAAAAGCTAGTCACGGTGAAAGTTTACGGACCTACTAATTTTTTCCCTTGTCCCTGACAGAAAGGCTGACGGGAGTCTGCAGTTGTTTGAAGAAAGGATCGCAAATATTGTTCCGCTAATGTCGAAATGGCCCTTTCGGTTCGTGCCAATTCCTGCGGCCCTGGTATCGCACGGAACTTGGGCAAACGTTACCTGGAATTCTAATTAGCCCCTCGTGGCAGTAATTTTCTTTGCTTCCGAATTTGCGGGTTATAACTGGTTTCCAGTTCTTATTGCGAGTTAACGAGCGGCCATTGCTGAGTGCTACAAATCGATGAGTAAAGTATAATGGGACTCGACAGGGTGGAATTTCGAAACTATGGAAATTTTTGGCAACCCTATTTCCCAAATTTACACCTCTCTTCTCGCTCCCGCTCCCTAGAGACTTTGGAATTCTCGAAAAAGGTGCAAGGTACTCCTCGAAACTCGAAACTCGAACCTTTCTCGCATATAAAGTGCCCCAAGGTACCACCGTCCCGCGAAACCGATCCGTGATAAAATACAATACAATGGCACGGTTATAACCAAGCCAACGTGAGATTCGAGGAACGCGAATGCACACGGTTTTGCTTATAATCACGCGAGGCTAAGGAATCGATTTACTTATTACTTGGTAAAATCGGTAGATACGATTCGCGAGGATCTCGAGTCTCCGGTGTGCCATTGAAAGCGATGCTCGGATTATCGTCTGCCACTCTCCGAGGGAAAAAAGTCAAGCCTAAATAAGAAAAAAGAAAAAGGAAAAGGAAAACGAAACGAAAGTTATCGAGCCATTCGATCTTCGACAGTGAGACTCGCGAGCGAGGGAGCGGAAGCGTCCGTATCTGCTCGAAATATCAATTACCCGGATGAGTGTACATTTAATTATCCCTGTTACTCGGCCGATTCCCATCCCGAAAGTCTTGCGTTTAAATTACAAGCGTATCGGGGGATTGAACCAGCGGAGGCACGTTGACGGGTTAATCTGCCGGCTTTACAGCTCTGTTCCCGGTGCCTGCTACGCATCCCCACGAAACGCTTTTCTCCTACGATGATTATTATAATCGGCTGTCAGTGGCTCGTTATCGTGACGGTACGTGAAAGCGTTAAATTAAATTTAAATCTCGCTCGTTCCGTTTCGCCCGATCCTCGTCGGATCCTCGGCTGATCCTCGTCCGATCCACGCCGGGGCCTGTTCGACGATCAAGAGGGACAGGGCCCGCGCGGAACGTCGAGAGGACGGGCAAGAAACGAAAAGAAAGAAGGAAAGGAGCAGGGTGAAACGAGGGAAGGCGGAGGATTCATCGAAAAACGAACACGCACGCCTTCAAGTAGCAAACCGGCAAGAGTTATATCGTAGAGACCCGGTGGTCCTTCCGAGATTGGACGATAATTACCACGTATAGTGTGCGCCGTACGGAAGATAAGTACTATTAATGTTGCCCGGGGAAACGATCACGACCTGTATTATTATATACGAGCCTCTCACACCCCTGTGTATCGGCCGGGGTCTAGGCGAAGGAATTCTCCGGGCGTTTGCAACCCCGAGAAAGTATGCGGTAATTTGATTATGGAAAAGGGAATCTGTTTTGCGTAAACCTCGTATATTTTATCGGGAATACTATGTATACGCCCTACGATGACGAGTCTTCGGCTGAGCCAAGACCAACTACCCTATTTACATCGGTAAAACTTAACGCGTTTTATCTCGAGAAAAACCTATATACGGGAATTCTAAGGAATTTCATAATATATGGCGAATGGAATATATCAAGATTAATAATTAACGCGTTGACAATCGAGAATTTGATCTCCATCCTTTCACGTGGGGTCGAGCACGGGGCACATAATAGATTTTCAACTCAAATGACATTACTGCCCAAGAAAATATTCCATAATTAGATTATGGAAAAGAGAATCTGTTTTGAGTAAACCTGATATATTTTATGGGGAATACTATCAATACACCCTACGATGACAAATCTTCGGCTATGCAAAAAAGAACTACCCTATTTACATCGATAAAATTATTTTTAACGCGTTTTATCTCGAGAAAAACCTATATACGGGAATTCTAAGGAATTTCATAATATATGGCGAATGGAATATATCAAGATTAATAATTAACGCGTTGATGACCGGGTATATAATAGACTTTCAACTCAAATGACATTGCTACTCTAAAACTGGTTTATTATGGTTATACCTTAACAGCTTTTATTCGGAGTTCTAATCCCCCGCTCCATTTTGCTGGACGCTTCTAGCGACATCTGGTATTTTTCTGGCAATTCAAATAAAACCTAACGGTGGAAGTCAATTACTTCCAAGCTACCACAAAGGAAGCACGTATAGTTATTCTGATTGTGAGACCTATCCACTGTATTTTACAACAGTTTTTAATCAAATGAAAAATGTCCCTCCCCCAATGTATCTAATAAAAAGTTGAATAATTATTACGTAATAAAATAAAACGCAGATAACGATTTAACAATCCTATATGCTAAATAAATAGTTATTCTGATTGTGAGACATTATCCCGGTAAAACATAACCCATCCACTGTATTTCACAACAATTTTTAATAAAATAAAAAGTATCCTCCCCATCCCAATGTATCTAATAAAAAGTTGAATAATTATTACGTAATAAAGTAAAACGCAGATAACGATTTAACAATCCTGTACCCTAGGAAACATATTTTCCCAAATGTATTAACAAACAGGATCGTATCCTACTAATTTTAAGTAAAGAAAAACACGATAAAGTACATAGGGAAACGAAAATCTTCGTGACCGGTCGTCAACGTTCGACCGAGTAAACACTAAGATTTCCGTGATCGGTCGTCAACGCGCAAATATTCAATATTTAAAAATTAAACAGTCACGTGATCGGGTCGTCAATGGAAGAATCTTAAATTCAACGATGAACGGAAAGGAACACAAAGAGAAGAATAAACGAGGAAGACCCCGGGACGAGGAAGATAGATGCATTTTCTCGAATTTGCGAGTCGCGTAGGAGGATACGTACATCGGAATCATAAAGCCGCTGCTAGGAAACAACGAAGGAATCCCCTTTCTCGTTGGAAGGAACGAAAGCAGGAAATAAAGGAGAAAAAAGAGGAGAAAACGCAGGCGAACAGGCATCGATCTCTCTGTCGGATAATTGCGGGCTTCTCTCGACGCGAGCTTTCGGAGAGTGCATCGGAACGCGATTCGCCGCCACGAGATTCTTATCTCAAAGGATGGCAAAGTAAAGTAAAGGGCCATTACCCGTTCGTAAACTTATTTTACGTTATTCTTCGGCGAGGTATCGCGGGCTCCTGCACGTATAATTCGTATTATTCCGCGAAATGGTATCGCGTCGATCCGATTTCGCATGGCAGACCTCCGATTCGGCTACGGTCCTCCTTTTGGCGATTCCTCGAGGACACGGACGCTAATTACCCCACAACGGAGGATGAACCAGGTGTCCTCGAAGGATAAATATTAACCCCTTGCACTCCGAGCAATTTTTGATACGATCTATCAGCAACTCCGAGTCATTTTATTCTTCCTGTTAGCTTTTACAGTACTATTCAAGTGGCACTTCATTTTTATTAAGTCTTCTGCCAAAGATATACTGGTATAATATCTAACGGCAAACATTTAATAATGCTTTGGGATTTTATCTAACAATTTTTGATATAAATCCAGCGAAATTCTAGTGCCACAATGGCGACAACGGAGTGCAAAGGGTTAAGTTAAAATAGGTCTTATTGTATTTGCCTTTTAGAAATTTAGAAATTTTATAGTACAATATCAGTTGTCCTGCCAAAGGTATACTAATATAATAAATATCTAACTCTGTATTT
>NW_016907864.1:1119112-1126982 GCF_001483705.2 Eufriesea mexicana | reverse complement strand
TGCATCACGCATCTCAGAAGACTCAAGCCTCCGCGCATTTGTACCGTAAGGAAATAAAACATAATCAAAGTTAAAAGTTCAATCTCTATAAATCCGATCTTTACCACAAGTGTAAAAGCTTAATCACTCGGTGGTCGATTGTGCTTTATTCCGTTGGATATAATATTCACACGTCGTTCTCGTCTCTCGTGTAAAACTTCGCGGTTCGCTCCTCGAGCTGCCCTTTAAAAAGTGGGCCTCTTTTGTTAATCCACCTCTTCGTCTCGAGACACCAGTTAACATTGTTACGTACTCGTCACTCGCGCCGCCTTATCGGTAACCAGACCTCGCATATTCCTATACGCTCTTACTCGTTTAGAAGATTCATCGTTTCCGCGCGCTGGTCCTGACGCGGCAGCGCGTGGACACGAGTCATGACGCGTCGCAAGAACACCAGGAAATCTCTGTCGCGGAGATTTAGTTGGGTCGGAGCAATCGGAGGCGCTGGCAGGCGAGCAATCGGCGAGATTGCGGCGGTTTTTCCGAGTCGTCGATACGCGTGGATGCGCGTGCAGCTTCCGCGAGCGGGCAAGGCCCTCTTTTTCTCCCTTCCACGGCCAGGAGGATCCGGCTTACATTTTCATGCAGCGATCTCCTACGGCGGCTACGACGGCCACCGGGATCGCCGTGGTTGGTCTTGGCCGGGGAAAAAAAAAGCCTTAGTGGAAATTGCTGTTATGGCCGCGCCACTGAAAGCTGGCTGGACAGAAAGGGAGGACGGCACGTCGACGAGGTAAGAGACGGGTGGAAGAAGCGGAGAAGTAGGAGAGGAAGAGGGAGCGGAAGGGAGAGGAAGGGAGAATGGTTAAGCGATCAGCATCTTCCCTTGCAGCGCGCGGACCGCATAAAACACCACCCCTGACCATTATCCCTGCCCACGGGATCCGCTGTACCGTTGGCACGGTGACGTTGCCTGTGCAACGTCGAAAATGAAAGTCCTACGATTCGACGAACCGATCAATTTCAATGGTACGCGACCGTTAAGGGAAACGCTTCGACGCGACTCTCCGAACGTTGTACTTTGCCACGGACATTGTACGTATTACCGCGCTGAAACACTAATATTAGGCGTCCGTGAGCACCACGTCCGGTCATTACGTCTTTTCGCGGGAAACAATGCGAGTTAAGAGCCGCTCGGAAGTGTAGATCCGAGAGATCCGACGCAGGGCTACGAGCCGGGAACGCGCCTTTTTCTCTTCCTCCCTGTGCCTGAGAACTGGCAATAGGGGTGTGGATAAAAATTGGGGACACTTGTCCGGGGTCTCGCACACCCGCCAGGTCAAGCGAGTTTACGCGCAAAGCCTGTACCTTCTTTACGCTTTCGCTTCGATGCCTCGCTGTTCTCCACGTGTAGCGCGTTTAATGGTTCTGGTTGCTAGATAGGTGTTTACTTTGGGTTTCGTTGCGTGTCGCGTGATGGAGGAGACACCTCGATGGGGTTGGTAGAAGCCAGATTTTTGGCGAATTACCTAGCTAGTTGTGGAGATTGTCGTTTGTGGTGAGATTTGGATTTGGCTATTCGATAATACGACTAATTTACAGGGAATATTATGATTAATCTTCTCAACTTGTCAGTCTATCGATCTACTCGCCGTCTATTCCAAGATTGTTTAAAATAAATCGCTTAAAACTGTGAAGAAACACGAATATTTATTCAACTGTAAATCGGTAACGTCCTGTGCTTGGCCATCGACGAATCATGCATGGAAGTATGAGTGTGTATGTGTGTGTGGATGAACGTGAACAACATCTAATAGTGCCCTTTATCTTTAGTTCTGAATAACATCTATTGTGAGAAACATCGTGTGTATCAATGTAAGTAAAATAGATATCCAGTAAAACTGTTGTGGTTTGTAAGTAAAATCTACATAAAATCCTATCAATAATAACAATCATCCTTATATATCGTGCTCCGGTTCACCCCTTGCACTCGTCAAAGTATTTCATGTATATCAATATATTAAACGATATATTAAAATTCCAAACTCTGTTGTTCGTTTCTTTCTCCGGTCCAACAAGGTTGAATTAGCGAAACTCATTTGCGATGATATAAATATAATATGTACGAGTGCAGTCTAGTGTGAATGATGTTTGAAAAAATGTTTAGAAGAATTTGCCAGAATAAAACAATTATATGAGAATCGTCAAAGAGGAAACACGAGTATGTAAGGGTTAATAAGAGTGAGAGAGGGGGAGAAGAATTTTCAATTTTAGAAAGTGTCAATCAATTTTCTTTGTTGAAAATAGTTTATTGCGAGATGTTTTCGTTACTTAAATACTTTTATCTAAATGTACTGTTAGACAGATTGTTCTAATCGCGACATCTTTATTTTTGTTTTATAACTAATTACTTCAACGGCATGACGTTACTTTTCTGCCCTTATATATTGTGCTTTGGTTCACCTCTCGCTCTTTCTCTGTATACATCGCCAAAGTATTTCATGTATCTCAATAAATTAAACCTAAAATTCCCAACTTAGCTGTTCTTTTCTTTTCCTGATCAAATATATGCTAATGTGTGAACTGTTAAGAAAGGTACAAGATATTGGTGTCCATTTCTATCCATAGTGGGAAAGAAAATTGGAAAAGAATTGGGGATACGAGTCAATTATAAATTATACAATTAATTAAATCTACAATTAATTAAACCTAAAATTAATTAAACCTAAAATTCCCAACTCTGCTGTCTTTTTCTTTTCTTGGTCCAATATACACTAATGTGTGAACTGTTAAGAAAGGTATAAGATATTGGTGTCCATTTCTATCCACAGTGGGAAAGAAAACTGGAAAAGAATTGGGGATACGAGTCAATCATAAATTACGCAAATTAATTCAATCAAGCTCGAATTCTTTCATCTTATCAAATTATTCGAGGAAAGATCGTCTAATTCATTTTCCTCGAGAGGAAAAACCGAGGATATCGAAAAGTAATCATGCTCGTGCTTTAATCCATAACGCAACTAACCCTGCTTAGTAAAATCTGTTGTTTCAAATTTTCCTAGCTCACCTTCCGCGAACAATGAAAACGGAAACGTTGAAAAATAGTCGCACCCACGCTGCAAACACGGCTAATTAAAAATTCGAATCCGAATTATTGGAGGAAAATTTTTCTGGGTCATCTTGCAGGAACAATTAATAGGAGCACGCTGAAAAGTAGCCGCGTAAAAATACACCCCGAAGAAGGAACTGCGGGGAGAAGGGAAGGGAAATTTCATTTTCCACCTACCCCGGCGTGGAAGATCGAGCCCGAAGAAAGTGTCTCCTTGATTTCGAGCGAAAGAGGGTCGCGGTACGTGTAAGCTTAACGCGGTTTTCGGGTCGGCATTTAGAAGTCTCGTGGCGACGCATCTCGGACGTAAACGGCAGGAAAACTCGTTATACTAATCCGGCTTCCTAATTGTGAGCGGAAGGACCGGGTCTGCCCCCTTTTGAGGGCCGTTTCCGCGGCCTTTTGTGGTAATGTCTTTTGACTCTTACCGCACGCTCGGACCACCCCGCTGTGAATACATTTCTGCCCCTTTGAGAACGCCAGGTTACGTGACGCGCTTAGATATTTTCTTTCCGTTGATCCTAATTATTCCGGTCACCAACGAGGCTGCCACGAGCGAACCTGCAACCCCTTCTTCCTCCCTCCTTTTTTCTCCCCTTTGCCATCGAGTCCATCCGGGGGACGGGGTTGCCGCGACCACGTAATCGAAATTTATCACGCCGCGGCCGGTCCTCGGCTAAATCTTAACAAAGAACCGCTCGAGGAAGCTTCCATTCTTGTCCGCCGGAATATCAACGACGAACGGAATCAAGTGGTGCCGGGACCACCCGGATGGATCGCCGGATGAATCGTCGGATGGATCGTCGGATGAATTTAAGTGCAATGTTATCTATTAACCTTTTGGCTACAGAAGAGTAGAAATTCAAAGATCCTTTGCTAAAAAACTGACGATACTTCTTTGAGCATAATAGAATTGTAGAATTATTTGATTTCGATACCTCGCACACTGTTACGTTGCATTAAATTTGATATATTAATTAATATCGACTAGGAGTTACAGACTATCTTACAATGTCGCCATAGCGATGACAACAGAGTGCAAAGGATTAAACAAATTCACGCGAGGGACTTATGCTACACGAGCCACGATAAATGGTACAATACTCAGTGTGGAAAATTCTATTTCAATATACGAAACGTACGATCGAAAATGGATCCCGGTGCTATAAGCCGTACCAAATTCCATACCGGAAACCACGTGTTATGTATCTTATCGCGGACACGAAACGATCGTCGATGCACTCGATTATCGATACCACGGAAAAGTAATATTTCAACAGAGACGTGCTCGAAACGTCCTCCGGTTGAAAGGATTAATATCGATAACGGCATGCCTAGTAACAGAATCTCCACTTACCATTTCCAGGGCAGCCACTCGGACGCATCCAATCTCTTACGCAACGCGTTCCACGGCTCCTCCAGCGTCGAATTGTTCTCGTTCCCGACGAAACGACGTGTCCGATGGAATCCAGGCGGATTATCCTCTTCCTCTTGTCCGACTTTGTACGCGTGAACGCTCGATGCCTGACGCGGCCAGCACGGACTCGCGTCTCGCCGGTTGTTAGCCGGGTCTAAGCGAACGATCCTCGTGATTAAGACGAGGAATTAGGAAGCGAGGGACGTGGCTGGCAGCGAGCTATTTCTTTTTTCCCGAACACCGCTGCCATCACGGAAGCACCTGCTGGTTTACGGATAGCAGAGCCCTCGTTTGTAAATCCAAGCGTCAGGGTCATGGGCGTTACGGTTAGCCCCTACAGTCCGAACCAAAGATTCCGTCGCGCACGGACACTCCACTGCTTCCCCCACTACGCCACGTATCACTGCACTCCACGCGAACATCACTAGCAACGACGGTTTTACGAACGACGCGATTGGGGAATTAATTTTTAGCGCGTTATAGTCTTTCGCGTTCTCGTCGTTGTTCGCAGCTCGCGATCCACGCACATACTAACCTCGGAACGCTTCGCGTTTCTTTGTCTAATGTTTACTTTCCACTTTCCTCGAGCGTAGGCTCCGTCGGTGTCCACGCTGGTGTATTATCACTCGACATAACGGCCGCATTCCGCACCGGTGTTTCCTTTTCGCTCTATGTTTACACTAAGGTCTTCGAGGCCAAGCTCCGTGTCCGTTATTGAGGACGTCTGCACTCGTATACGGAGATACTCTGTCGTGTTCGCTACGTTCCGAGCCTGAAAAATATATTACACGTACATTAGTAAAATTATGAAATTATTGAACGACATACGCGACGTTTACGGTACGTTTACCGTAGATACGGGCCGTGGTGGCGCTAGTGAGTTAAGCGCACCGTCTTAAGCGGCGGTAGACGAATCAACGTTATATTGGAACTTGTTTGTACATATTTGTAGACACGATAGAGATGAAATAAATTTCTCATCGAAGCAACCTACAAAGTGGAGAATCTCCGAGCAAGGCTGTAGTCGCATTCTAAACGAGCGAAGGCAAGGAAAGACGACGGTGGCGAGGATCAGACAAAGAGAGGAAGACCTTAGGAGCCAAGTTATTACCAGCTTGTTAGGCCACCAGGAGGCAGCTGCTCTCCATTTAAGTTGGAACAATTAAATTGTCTGGTCCCGATGATCCGACCACCTTCGTCATACCTACTCATCGTCTCGCTGAGTCCCGTAATAAGATGACCGATTGACTGGCTCACGAAATGCATTATTTCCTGCATTTAGCGGGCAGCCGTGCAGCGTGCTGCTTGTTCACTGCAATTAGCCGGTCGATCCCGATCCGATAGTATCGCCTTCGGGCCCGGGAACGTAGATTATTTCTGGTGACGTTTCCAACGAGCCACGTCGTGTTCCAGTCCAATAGACAGTGGCTGGGCCGCTTTGTCGTTCGTTGTTCCGTTGAAACGTTCCTAAACTACCCCGAGGCTCGTTAACGAGCGTCTTAATCAATTTCTACACGTCGATCCTGAAACTGTCGGCTTTTCCCGTCACTGACAGTTACGTGTCGCTGTCGACGACGAACCAAAATGGACGAGAAACACGGCGCGGATGACGCTCGTAAACGGTTCGAAGGTTACAGAAACGCGGCTGGTTATCGAGTTTTAATTACGTAATGGCACGATAGACGTGGAACATTGGCCCCGTGGATCGAGCAACGGTAATAAATCAATGGAGCCGAGATAAGCGAAGATAAAGGTGATTCTTCCCGGCCACTCTGCGCCGGGACTAATGCTCAGCCGAAACCATGGCAGAGGCTCTCTCCCCTCGGAGTCGCGCTCTAAATCTCTCACTTACCACGCATCATTCTCCCCGAGAAGTCTCGTCCCTCGTTCGTGTACACGTAAACACACTCACCGCCGCCACTTAGGCCAGTTCGACATGTGTACGTACTTAAGGAATCCTAAACATCGTGATCGCGCCTCGTTCTAAAGCGTGCTCACCCTCGGTGCTCTTAAATTTCCTTACACGCCTGGTTCACGTGGCCATCGGCCGCCATAATAACTCCCCGGCAGCCGAAATTATCAGGATCATCGGTAGCGAACGGAAACGATCGAGGGATGAATAATGAAACGATCCAGCCCGATGAATGAATCACAAATTTCAGGATTACGCGCGCGAGGGCTTTCGGATCGATCCGAAAGCCGCGATAGAAACGCCGGTATTTGTCGAAAGCGGTGTTAACGCCGCGATTACGCTTCCTCCCGCCAATTACCAGACTTCTCGACGGATGCTATATCGCGATAATAATCGGCTATCCATTCCATATATCCGAGCCTCTCCGTGTTATTCAATTGCCGGATCGTGTAGTCGCGCCACACGAGCCGGCCATTTTCGTGGACTGCTTTGCACGCGTTGCTTGGAAAATTGCCACTCCGTCTGCTTCATTGTTGCGATTGGCTCGATGATTTGATTGCACTAAATTGGTCACCGTGTCAGTAGCCTGTCAATTATTGAAAATTTTAACGAGACCCAACCCCTGCGGCTGCCAGGTGTCCTAACTCTTTCAACTGAACGATACGTCTAGGATGGACTGTTTTTTGATAAATTCTAAAAAATATTCGCAATTACATTACAATTATATTATATTGCGAGCAGTGAAGGATGCTGACAAAGGAGATAGTATTAACCCTTTCGCTATGGTGGGCGTCGCCGTGACGTTTCTCCCATAAAACGAAGCTACGTATTGAAAATAATAACATTACGATAGTGCAATCTTTAGCATTGGAAGTGTGCGAAATATAAGACGATTTTGCACAAGTGACCCCCACTGCAGTCAACAGTAACGGTGTTAAGTAAGGGTGCAAGGGTGCAGAATGTGTGTAGTCGAGACACAGAGAATAAAGAACCGTGTGCTTGAGATTCAAAGTTGAGAGGAACCTAGTGTAATATTTTAGTTAAATAAATCTGTTTGTCATTAAAAAGAAGTCGTTGTTTATTAGACACACAGATCCCTGTCTGCATAGAATTAATCCAGCAGTAATGCTACAATTATACAGATAAAATTCGCCAGGCTAGGGATCTACCAGGAACTCTGGAAACTCAGATGACACTAGCAATGCTGAAACTCGCGACCGCTTCAGGGACGGTCGAAAAGTCCGGCATAGTTGTGCCGGAACGGCAACATTGATTCGTCCATTATTCATTCGCTGGCATTTTCGATGATGGATCGCCGATGGCGTCGCGCTCGAATGACACACTTGGTGCGTATCAACCGGTCGACGTGTGCAGCGTCGGCTCGCGTCTCGGTTCTTTGCTGCTCTCTTTTCCACCTGGCTCCCTCGCCCCGTCCCCTGTGCCCCTCTTTCCC
>NW_016907864.1:1101898-1116972 GCF_001483705.2 Eufriesea mexicana | reverse complement strand
TGCATCACGCATCTCAGAAGACTCAAGCCTCCGCGCATTTGTACCGTAAGGAAATAAAACATAATCAAAGTTAAAAGTTCAATCTCTATAAATCCGATCTTTACCACAAGTGTAAAAGCTTAATCACTCGGTGGTCGATTGTGCTTTATTCCGTTGGATATAATATTCACACGTCGTTCTCGTCTCTCGTGTAAAACTTCGCGGTTCGCTCCTCGAGCTGCCCTTTAAAAAGTGGGCCTCTTTTGTTAATCCACCTCTTCGTCTCGAGACACCAGTTAACATTGTTACGTACTCGTCACTCGCGCCGCCTTATCGGTAACCAGACCTCGCATATTCCTATACGCTCTTACTCGTTTAGAAGATTCATCGTTTCCGCGCGCTGGTCCTGACGCGGCAGCGCGTGGACACGAGTCATGACGCGTCGCAAGAACACCAGGAAATCTCTGTCGCGGAGATTTAGTTGGGTCGGAGCAATCGGAGGCGCTGGCAGGCGAGCAATCGGCGAGATTGCGGCGGTTTTTCCGAGTCGTCGATACGCGTGGATGCGCGTGCAGCTTCCGCGAGCGGGCAAGGCCCTCTTTTTCTCCCTTCCACGGCCAGGAGGATCCGGCTTACATTTTCATGCAGCGATCTCCTACGGCGGCTACGACGGCCACCGGGATCGCCGTGGTTGGTCTTGGCCGGGGAAAAAAAAAGCCTTAGTGGAAATTGCTGTTATGGCCGCGCCACTGAAAGCTGGCTGGACAGAAAGGGAGGACGGCACGTCGACGAGGTAAGAGACGGGTGGAAGAAGCGGAGAAGTAGGAGAGGAAGAGGGAGCGGAAGGGAGAGGAAGGGAGAATGGTTAAGCGATCAGCATCTTCCCTTGCAGCGCGCGGACCGCATAAAACACCACCCCTGACCATTATCCCTGCCCACGGGATCCGCTGTACCGTTGGCACGGTGACGTTGCCTGTGCAACGTCGAAAATGAAAGTCCTACGATTCGACGAACCGATCAATTTCAATGGTACGCGACCGTTAAGGGAAACGCTTCGACGCGACTCTCCGAACGTTGTACTTTGCCACGGACATTGTACGTATTACCGCGCTGAAACACTAATATTAGGCGTCCGTGAGCACCACGTCCGGTCATTACGTCTTTTCGCGGGAAACAATGCGAGTTAAGAGCCGCTCGGAAGTGTAGATCCGAGAGATCCGACGCAGGGCTACGAGCCGGGAACGCGCCTTTTTCTCTTCCTCCCTGTGCCTGAGAACTGGCAATAGGGGTGTGGATAAAAATTGGGGACACTTGTCCGGGGTCTCGCACACCCGCCAGGTCAAGCGAGTTTACGCGCAAAGCCTGTACCTTCTTTACGCTTTCGCTTCGATGCCTCGCTGTTCTCCACGTGTAGCGCGTTTAATGGTTCTGGTTGCTAGATAGGTGTTTACTTTGGGTTTCGTTGCGTGTCGCGTGATGGAGGAGACACCTCGATGGGGTTGGTAGAAGCCAGATTTTTGGCGAATTACCTAGCTAGTTGTGGAGATTGTCGTTTGTGGTGAGATTTGGATTTGGCTATTCGATAATACGACTAATTTACAGGGAATATTATGATTAATCTTCTCAACTTGTCAGTCTATCGATCTACTCGCCGTCTATTCCAAGATTGTTTAAAATAAATCGCTTAAAACTGTGAAGAAACACGAATATTTATTCAACTGTAAATCGGTAACGTCCTGTGCTTGGCCATCGACGAATCATGCATGGAAGTATGAGTGTGTATGTGTGTGTGGATGAACGTGAACAACATCTAATAGTGCCCTTTATCTTTAGTTCTGAATAACATCTATTGTGAGAAACATCGTGTGTATCAATGTAAGTAAAATAGATATCCAGTAAAACTGTTGTGGTTTGTAAGTAAAATCTACATAAAATCCTATCAATAATAACAATCATCCTTATATATCGTGCTCCGGTTCACCCCTTGCACTCGTCAAAGTATTTCATGTATATCAATATATTAAACGATATATTAAAATTCCAAACTCTGTTGTTCGTTTCTTTCTCCGGTCCAACAAGGTTGAATTAGCGAAACTCATTTGCGATGATATAAATATAATATGTACGAGTGCAGTCTAGTGTGAATGATGTTTGAAAAAATGTTTAGAAGAATTTGCCAGAATAAAACAATTATATGAGAATCGTCAAAGAGGAAACACGAGTATGTAAGGGTTAATAAGAGTGAGAGAGGGGGAGAAGAATTTTCAATTTTAGAAAGTGTCAATCAATTTTCTTTGTTGAAAATAGTTTATTGCGAGATGTTTTCGTTACTTAAATACTTTTATCTAAATGTACTGTTAGACAGATTGTTCTAATCGCGACATCTTTATTTTTGTTTTATAACTAATTACTTCAACGGCATGACGTTACTTTTCTGCCCTTATATATTGTGCTTTGGTTCACCTCTCGCTCTTTCTCTGTATACATCGCCAAAGTATTTCATGTATCTCAATAAATTAAACCTAAAATTCCCAACTTAGCTGTTCTTTTCTTTTCCTGATCAAATATATGCTAATGTGTGAACTGTTAAGAAAGGTACAAGATATTGGTGTCCATTTCTATCCATAGTGGGAAAGAAAATTGGAAAAGAATTGGGGATACGAGTCAATTATAAATTATACAATTAATTAAATCTACAATTAATTAAACCTAAAATTAATTAAACCTAAAATTCCCAACTCTGCTGTCTTTTTCTTTTCTTGGTCCAATATACACTAATGTGTGAACTGTTAAGAAAGGTATAAGATATTGGTGTCCATTTCTATCCACAGTGGGAAAGAAAACTGGAAAAGAATTGGGGATACGAGTCAATCATAAATTACGCAAATTAATTCAATCAAGCTCGAATTCTTTCATCTTATCAAATTATTCGAGGAAAGATCGTCTAATTCATTTTCCTCGAGAGGAAAAACCGAGGATATCGAAAAGTAATCATGCTCGTGCTTTAATCCATAACGCAACTAACCCTGCTTAGTAAAATCTGTTGTTTCAAATTTTCCTAGCTCACCTTCCGCGAACAATGAAAACGGAAACGTTGAAAAATAGTCGCACCCACGCTGCAAACACGGCTAATTAAAAATTCGAATCCGAATTATTGGAGGAAAATTTTTCTGGGTCATCTTGCAGGAACAATTAATAGGAGCACGCTGAAAAGTAGCCGCGTAAAAATACACCCCGAAGAAGGAACTGCGGGGAGAAGGGAAGGGAAATTTCATTTTCCACCTACCCCGGCGTGGAAGATCGAGCCCGAAGAAAGTGTCTCCTTGATTTCGAGCGAAAGAGGGTCGCGGTACGTGTAAGCTTAACGCGGTTTTCGGGTCGGCATTTAGAAGTCTCGTGGCGACGCATCTCGGACGTAAACGGCAGGAAAACTCGTTATACTAATCCGGCTTCCTAATTGTGAGCGGAAGGACCGGGTCTGCCCCCTTTTGAGGGCCGTTTCCGCGGCCTTTTGTGGTAATGTCTTTTGACTCTTACCGCACGCTCGGACCACCCCGCTGTGAATACATTTCTGCCCCTTTGAGAACGCCAGGTTACGTGACGCGCTTAGATATTTTCTTTCCGTTGATCCTAATTATTCCGGTCACCAACGAGGCTGCCACGAGCGAACCTGCAACCCCTTCTTCCTCCCTCCTTTTTTCTCCCCTTTGCCATCGAGTCCATCCGGGGGACGGGGTTGCCGCGACCACGTAATCGAAATTTATCACGCCGCGGCCGGTCCTCGGCTAAATCTTAACAAAGAACCGCTCGAGGAAGCTTCCATTCTTGTCCGCCGGAATATCAACGACGAACGGAATCAAGTGGTGCCGGGACCACCCGGATGGATCGCCGGATGAATCGTCGGATGGATCGTCGGATGAATTTAAGTGCAATGTTATCTATTAACCTTTTGGCTACAGAAGAGTAGAAATTCAAAGATCCTTTGCTAAAAAACTGACGATACTTCTTTGAGCATAATAGAATTGTAGAATTATTTGATTTCGATACCTCGCACACTGTTACGTTGCATTAAATTTGATATATTAATTAATATCGACTTTCGAAATTTTATGAAATGGTGACTGATGTTCACCTCTCGAGTGCAAAAGGTTAACACTCTGACTGCCACGATAAAATTTCCCCTATTCTTAGAATATAACGACGAAATGATGAACTATCGAAAAATATGGCAAAGAAAGAAAAAAATGGTGGAAATTATTGTTTCCTATTCAGAATTCTCTATTTATTTGCGTTGTTCAAATTTTCAAAGAATGGTTTAAATAAAACAAATATAAATTTAAAAAATTAGTATCTTACACTGGTGATCACTATGGCCCTACTGAGGAGACAAGCTTCAGTCACTGATGACCACCATGGCAGTCAACGTGTTAAGAACACTGCGCTCCGAGGATAGATTTTATTAGCAGTGGTTACATATCGCGTGGTTCGATACATCTTATTAAGGGGTTACAAGAAATAAGTTAAGAAAAGAAATAGTAACCAGTGGGTAGGTTAGGTTAAGCAAAGGAATACTAGCCAGTGGAAACGGTGGAAAAATTGCATAGATATTTATTAACCACTTGCGCTGGAAACACGTGCCACGCACGTCGTAATGCTTTTGTGACAGAATCGTCAACGACGTGGTATACACGTGACGCCTTTCAGTGAATTATTGTGAATTTCTTGCCAGCGCAATTGTTTAAACGAACGAACAGTTAGAACTAGCCTGGCTGTTTAGAGCCACGCAGGTCAAAGACGTCTCCAGAAAACGGGAGACAAAAGACAAAACGCAGGGGAAGGGATCACCCCCATAGGATGTAGAGTTTGTTTTAGTATTTAGTTCTTTACCACAACATATTTAAATTGCCGATTAACGAGATCGCGTAATTGTATGGTTAAACATCGGCGGGAACCGGGATCGATTTAAGGTTATCAGGATCCGATTCGTCGATCGGAGTGTTTTGTGGAGAAAAGGAATGTTGATAGAAGACTTCGCGGGGTTTATTAGGTCCAGAGCTATGGAACATTTTACGGGAAGATTATTGGCAGAGATTCTCCGATGACCGCTATTTTATTAAATAAAAACCGATACGGAAACCCGGCGATTTCCCAGCTTTTCCATCACATGTTAATTAATTTCACTGAAATTCCGCGGCGTTGCAGAGGATGTATCATATTCTTTACCGATGCGATGATAATAATACCGGTTGTATTAAAAGCTTCGATGATTCTCGCAGCACACCGAGCGAGCATTGCTATACTAATTGCAAACTTTTGTACATCTATGCCTCGAAGAACACGAATTAAAATTAAAACCCTATTTTTGGACGGAGAGCTAACATTCATTTCTCGAATACAATCTTGCAATACAGCCAAGGCTTATTTTCAATTGTGTACTAACCCTTAACGCTCCGACTTTTAATTCTGAATATCGACCGGCAACTCCAATTTATTCTCACTGTACCTCGACTTGCAAGTTTTTAAGTGTCACATTTTAAATGCTACAATGACGTGTAAATAATAATATTAAAGTCATTCAAAACAATCTTCATTCATCTCAGAAGTAATATAAAAAATAAATTTTCAAAAATACATTTGGAATAGGGTGGTGCCTGAGAGGCACACTTGGAGCGTTAAGGGTTAAAAATTAAATATTCTGTATTTTATATAACATTCTTAATTAACACACAGATCAATACGCGAACCTTTAACGTTATATAAGTCAATCTAAAATTACCCGTCGGTTGTAAGAAAGCCTTTGTACAGTGGACTCCCCTACAAGCATGAATTTTCTTCGTCGTGGTCTAACAATAAACCCTACCCGAGTAAAATCCACCGCGATGCAGAAATATTATTCGAAGAACTAGCAGCTTATTAAAACCATGTACCCTAAAATTATCTAGCTAGAACGCTAGCCCAACAGGTTCCACCTTCCATCAGATAGCACGATATCGCATGATCTTGCTACGAGATACCCGTTTAACTAGAAAGAACTTCAAAGAGCGAATTAACACTTGCCATAACTTGGTCACCGTGCCATCGGCTTCATCCCTAACCCTCGACGACGTCTTCCCTCTCGTTAAACGCAGCGACATCGCGGCCCCGATCTCGCCTTTGTCGCCGTTTCGTTTCGCGCGTGTGCGTTCGAGCGGGCTCGGAAAATCGAGGGAAAAAAGGGAAGAAAAATCACGGAAACTCGACTGGGAAACGTTGAATACGAGCAGTCGATGCTCGAAGTTTCGCCGGCGGGGGGGTGAAATATGATTACTAGATTTGTCAAAAACAGCTGTGCCACGGGACATTTGTTGGCCGGGCGTGAAATGAAAGTGCACGGAATTATAAACCGGCCGATGGCGGCGCTGCGAACGAAATCGAAAATATTTCCGAGCCTCCCAATTCTCTCTTAGCCGCTCTCTGAGTTATCTTGTTTTCGAGCGTCGCGACGCACCGTGACGAGAAACGGCAGGTGAAACGGCACACTCGCCACACCCTGATGACCCGGCGAGAAACCACCGTGATTGATGCAAATTGCTCTGTGTAGGTAGCTCTTAAGCAGATCGCTGGTTCGGTGGTAGTTGAACAGGTGTTCAAATATTTTTCGAACCGAGAAACAAACGGGGCTGAGCAATATTTTACTCGCGGCTGTTGCGAAGCGGAGAGGATGGACGGGTCGATTTTAAATCGGATTTAAATAGAGTAGGAATTCGGGGACCGAACGGTTTGATTCTCGTTTCGTATTTGTTCCCCCGAGGGAGATTATTAATAGACTAGTGTAAATATTTTTTCACGGAAGCGACAGGATTATCGAAATAGCGCGGCTGGTTTCATTCAGGACTTTTTCGACTTCTGGTGACACTAACGCTGATTCTTATCGAGATAATTGGAGAGGGGTTGTCCGCAGGGGTAGCTTGACTAATTGCTAAACTTGGGGATGGATAATACTTTATTCGAGACTGGAAATTCGTGAGGATAGATGAGACGGGTTTATCAGATTCAGATATAGATAGAATTTTCAGACCTCCCATTTCATACTTATTTAGTATTTGTTCCGTTTCTGAAGAGTGCTATTCCTAGATTTATGGAATATTTGCCTGCAGACAGAAATTCTTTCTTCGAGGTTTAAATTGTTATTAATTTTTATAGAAAATATTTACTGTAAATGCACATCGTATTTATTATACTTTTATTCGTTTCCAACGTGATTTATTAGTTATTAGAACGATTAACCCTTTGCAATGGAGAGGTGAGCCTAAGTCACTGTTTAACTGACTTACTTAACTTAGGTTTACTGACGCTACCTGTATACCTATTTCTATGGACACTTGTCAAATTAACAGGTAAAGGAAACCACGTGTCTTTTTTTTAACGATTAGTTTTAGTTTTAAAAACAATTATCATCGTACAATTAGAGCAATTCTTCCGTCAAATTGTCGAGTTTCGTAAATCTAGTGTTAATCAAATTCCGAAGATCCTATTAATTAACATATCAAATCTGAAACAACCTCAGCATGCGTGGAGTATAAAAATAAAATAATTTTAAGCGTTAATTTATACCCGATTCCTCATTTTCCGTTTCAAAAATATCCTCGACGTTATTGCAGATAGTCTTCGAATTGCCATTTTCCTGCAACGAGAATAATCACCGAGTGCAAAGGGTTGATACGCTTAAACGATTCTACGCAAGCTCTACAATTACCCTAAACCGTAAATACCCTAAATACGATTACCCTAAATGACGGAGAAAATATTAAACGAATACCTGTAAATTAATTCATTAGTCGATTCGATTTTGAAACGATGTGATCACTCGGATAATCATTGCTGCGCGTTAACCAATAAAACCGTGGATAATAATCAATTATTCCCATAAGGGCACGAAGTAATCTTACAATTAATTATTATTATATATTAGCTTTAAGTAGCCATTACGTGTAACCCAAAGCGATGCGATCACGGCGATAATTGCCACGTCGTCAACAAAATGGCCACTTATGTAACACTGCGTAATAACACCGGGCAATACCGATGGCCGAACGCACTGGAGGCGTCGGCGCTGAGAACGGAGCTAACCCAAACACAGGCACGGGTGGCTGGCAGTAACGTATCGGCCATCTGCGAATTAACATTTACACAAGCCCCGTCCAGCGAAGTTTTAAGCAGGACGAATTTACGAGCAAACGAAAATCATTTCGAGCCAGTTAGAACGCCGGGCTAACGAACCCCGGCGAGCGCGGAACCTAGGAACGTCGATCGGGAATCCCCCGGATTACGATCGAGATATACGGCGCGAGCCCGCGATGCGTCTCGAGTATCGAGCGGGACGTCCGAAAAAAGACAGCACCCCTTATATATCATGCTGCTTTACGATGCAATATATTATTACCATTTTCTATTATCTCGTCCGGCCGTCGCGTCGGCGCGCGGGTGGCGCTGAAACACGGGCCCGAAACACGACTCCGACCCCGCAGGAGGAACCACGCGCGACACGTTGCCCCAGAAAGGAACAGAGTGTCCATTTGTACAGCCCGGTCAACTCGTAAATCCGCAAAAGGGGACGAACCGGGACGGGGCAGGAGTGAGAGAGAAGAGGAGAAAAAGGAAGAATAGAGAACGAGGCAAGAAGAGGAAGAGGAGGGCACTCGCGTTCACGAGAGGCGGACAGGGAGACGAACAGGAGACGGAGAAGTGGATAGGGGAAAAAGAGGGAGGAGAAGATGGAAAAAGGGGAGGAGAAGGTGGGAGGCAAAGAAAAGAAAGCGACGCAGGTTGCGTGCGGGTGGTCCCCTGCGGCATAGGTAGATCGCAGGGACGTCACGCGTTTTTACTTCGTTCTTAGGATGCTTTCTTCCAAGGTTTCCTCGATTTTTAGACACGCCACGGCCCCCGCGCTCCGCAACCCTCTCCAACGCGTTAATCGCGGGGCCTGTGGTGCTCCGTTCTCTCGTTTTGTCCGGGTAAATCAAGCACTGATATGGACCAAGGATATTGTCATGACGTATATGACGAAACGATGGAATATAATTTTTGAGACTTCACTGGGAAAAAATTAAACGCGAATCCTAAACTACTTTCGGTAAACGATTACTACAGTAATAGAGTATAATTTTTACGTGTGATTTGATCACGAAAGGTATTTAGAAACCACCTACGATTCTTGTCAGAAGCAACAAGCTGAGAAAACTAAGAATTATTACGTAGATATTACGTTGATTCGTCTTTCGTTACTCATAAGTCTACAGAGGACTTTCCACTTAACTCACTAGCGCCACCGTGGCCCGTATCTCTTACGCACAGTAAACTTATATAACCTCCCTATTTGTTGGATCAAGTGCATAACTGTGACGCGAAATTTATTCCGAATCTTATTACACAGCGAGGACAATATACTCAAGCTGCTTATGAATGATTCACGCGTACACAGGCACACATACATACACATTAAATACATAACAGAGGAACAGTCAACAACCAAAGCAAAATGTCGCGATTAAATCGGATTGGTAATGCAAATCTGACACTATTTAATATTGCAATTGTTTAGGTGGAAGCAGGAAACTCTCTTCAGGTATAGTATGACAAAGCAAATATATTTCAATTCACAAATTAAATACACAAAAATCACGTATCCGCTCTATTGGATTGCCGAAACGACACACACCAGCACATGACTCGGCTATGTGGCACCCACCTCATCATACTTAAAATATTATTCATGTCGCGATTATACTACTGTTCCAACATTTAACGTATATATTTCGATCGTTGAACCTACCACGTGTAAGTATTACGATGTTCTAGTGTGCATCAGAGTCTATGTGTGATCTAGCTTGAAAAATACACAGACAACGAATGAGAACGCCCATTCCATATTATTCCAGGCAATTGTAGGATTGGTTACATAAAGTACAAACAAATTCAACAGAAATGGCGTTTCATTTCGATCACCCATCCATTTTCTCAGGATGCTCGTCCGCAATGGCGTCCGACTGGACACGCGAGGCGACTTTCCCGTTACACGTTCTTCGTATCGACCGGACAAATGTAGCAAAGCGATTAAATCGATGGAATCGATACGCTGGTAAACAAAGTCGGAAGATAGAGAACGAATAAAGCGCTGAAAGATCCCGATTTCTATTTGAAAAGCAAACAACGGGCGAAGGAAGAAACGTTAGCGGCTGGTTCTCTCTTAATAGCTTTCGGTAGTCAATTGATTTCGAACAGACTATAACTCAGCCCACCTTTTTAATCTCACCAGCTTCTTTGCCGCTCGTTTGTTATGAAATAAATCAGCTCGAAGCACGAGCGAACAGCCAGCGCATACGATACACCTGCGCGCATGATTTAACTCCTGACTCGCCGTGTAATTCGTAAATGAACTTTTAATTAAATTATGCGTGGACTCGCGGTCTCCCCGTTCTCCTTCGGCCGGGGTACCGTTTATTTTTGCGTCTCATAGGAATCGCGAGATTTCTTCAGCCGTGGTTCATACACGAGGCACAGACATGGAACAGAATTTTCCACTGTCCGGAAAATTAAGAAAATCTCGACGAATATAACCCCTTATAAACCCTTAACAAAATATATCAAACCACGCGATATGTAACCACCGGTATTAAAATCTATCTTAACACGTTGACTGTCATATGGTGGTCATCAGTGACTTCTTTCCCTTCCTTTTCGTCTTTTTAAAGGAACCAATTGGAAATTATGCGCAGCAGAGCAAAACAGTGGGTTAACAAGAGACCAGCAGAGCAGCCGGTGCGAGCGAGACGCGAGAGAAGATGAAGAGAGAGAGAGAGAGAGGATCGAAGGAGAACAGCATGCAACCACGGGGTCCTCCTGCACGAGTATCCATAATGACAGATTACCGCGGCATTAATTCCTTGTTTAACCAACAAACAACCTACCCGGCATGCCGTTTAAGTAATAAAATATGGCGGCCGTGGCCTGGGGCACCTAACGACTCTGCCCTCCTCTCTCGGTGCGTTCGCCCTTTTACCGGGGCCCCTGCCATTCTTTAGTATTTGCCGTGCACGATCCTCCACCCGGTTACCATTGCACGGTCTGTGCACTTTGCGCCGGCCATTTTTAACCGCCGTCTGCCCCTCGATTATTCCCTTTCCGAATCTTCCTTTCGTTCATCCGAATCTCCCCCCCTCTCTCTCTCTCCTCTCTGCGTTCGATTTATCTCGAAATTGTTTCTCCTCGGTAGAGAAAATTACTTCGTTGGCAGAAGAGACTCGCGGGACAACGGATTTTTCATTCGAGAAAAATACACGTTATTTTTATCGCCTATTTTTTTACGTCTTCCGTGACAGCCGAGGAATTATTCGCAAGATTAAGCGTGGCTAGGTTAGGTATCCCTTTCCCAGGAAAATTTCCAACCTTGCGAGGACATTAGAACTCTAGATGGAGGATCTAGATCGAGCAGATGGAAAAACGTGGTAAAAATGACGCATCGAGAATATCTTACAAGCATTTATGGCGATTGGTAGCTGAGCAAGGGATTTCTGTTGGAGACGGGTTTGCGAGGAGTAGCCAGAGAATATTAATGGATTTTATCTTTAAACGGTGCACTGTATTTGTGTTAAAGGGGTTATCACGCAAAGGAATAGTAGTCGGTGGAAACTGTGGAAAAATTGTATAGATCTTTATTGAACGGGCGAACGGTTAGAACTGGCCTGTTTAGGGCCACTCAGGTCACGAGTCGTCTTCAGAAAACTGGAGACAAAAGACAAAACACAGGGAAAGGGATCGCCCCCACATTGCTAGGATATAGAATTTACTTTACCATTTAATTTTGTAATAGTTGAAAAGCCTTGTAATATACATTGTTCCGTTTGTGTTTATGTTTATCTGTGTATGTGTGCCACGTATGTTCCAGTTTTATTCATAATTATTAGACGCAGTTGTTGCCACCTTTCCACAGTTTCCAACATGCAGCAATTATACGTGGAGAAGAAGAGAGGACTGGGTTAAAATGAATCTATTAACCCTTTGCATTTGAAAGGCGACCCTCAGTCGCCATATAATCGGATTGTAAAGATCGATGTTAACTAATATATTGCTTGCTTCCAGGAACCATCAAGTTTATCAATTTCCGAAGCAGGACTGAGTGACGCAATGGGTCGTCATAGGGCCTATGAAAACCTGGCTAAAGGGGTCGACAATCCATTCGACAATCCACCATTTGCATCACGCATCTCAGAAGACTCAAGCCTCCGCGCATTTGTACCGTAAGGAAATAAAACATAATCAAAGTTAAAAGTTCAATCTCTATAAATCCGATCTTTACCACAAGTGTAAAAGCTTAATCACTCGGTGGTCGATTGTGCTTTATTCCGTTGGATATAATATTCACACGTCGTTCTCGTCTCTCGTGTAAAACTTCGCGGTTCGCTCCTCGAGCTGCCCTTTAAAAAGTGGGCCTCTTTTGTTAATCCACCTCTTCGTCTCGAGACACCAGTTAACATTGTTACGTACTCGTCACTCGCGCCGCCTTATCGGTAACCAGACCTCGCATATTCCTATACGCTCTTACTCGTTTAGAAGATTCATCGTTTCCGCGCGCTGGTCCTGACGCGGCAGCGCGTGGACACGAGTCATGACGCGTCGCAAGAACACCAGGAAATCTCTGTCGCGGAGATTTAGTTGGGTCGGAGCAATCGGAGGCGCTGGCAGGCGAGCAATCGGCGAGATTGCGGCGGTTTTTCCGAGTCGTCGATACGCGTGGATGCGCGTGCAGCTTCCGCGAGCGGGCAAGGCCCTCTTTTTCTCCCTTCCACGGCCAGGAGGATCCGGCTTACATTTTCATGCAGCGATCTCCTACGGCGGCTACGACGGCCACCGGGATCGCCGTGGTTGGTCTTGGCCGGGGAAAAAAAAAGCCTTAGTGGAAATTGCTGTTATGGCCGCGCCACTGAAAGCTGGCTGGACAGAAAGGGAGGACGGCACGTCGACGAGGTAAGAGACGGGTGGAAGAAGCGGAGAAGTAGGAGAGGAAGAGGGAGCGGAAGGGAGAGGAAGGGAGAATGGTTAAGCGATCAGCATCTTCCCTTGCAGCGCGCGGACCGCATAAAACACCACCCCTGACCATTATCCCTGCCCACGGGATCCGCTGTACCGTTGGCACGGTGACGTTGCCTGTGCAACGTCGAAAATGAAAGTCCTACGATTCGACGAACCGATCAATTTCAATGGTACGCGACCGTTAAGGGAAACGCTTCGACGCGACTCTCCGAACGTTGTACTTTGCCACGGACATTGTACGTATTACCGCGCTGAAACACTAATATTAGGCGTCCGTGAGCACCACGTCCGGTCATTACGTCTTTTCGCGGGAAACAATGCGAGTTAAGAGCCGCTCGGAAGTGTAGATCCGAGAGATCCGACGCAGGGCTACGAGCCGGGAACGCGCCTTTTTCTCTTCCTCCCTGTGCCTGAGAACTGGCAATAGGGGTGTGGATAAAAATTGGGGACACTTGTCCGGGGTCTCGCACACCCGCCAGGTCAAGCGAGTTTACGCGCAAAGCCTGTACCTTCTTTACGCTTTCGCTTCGATGCCTCGCTGTTCTCCACGTGTAGCGCGTTTAATGGTTCTGGTTGCTAGATAGGTGTTTACTTTGGGTTTCGTTGCGTGTCGCGTGATGGAGGAGACACCTCGATGGGGTTGGTAGAAGCCAGATTTTTGGCGAATTACCTAGCTAGTTGTGGAGATTGTCGTTTGTGGTGAGATTTGGATTTGGCTATTCGATAATACGACTAATTTACAGGGAATATTATGATTAATCTTCTCAACTTGTCAGTCTATCGATCTACTCGCCGTCTATTCCAAGATTGTTTAAAATAAATCGCTTAAAACTGTGAAGAAACACGAATATTTATTCAACTGTAAATCGGTAACGTCCTGTGCTTGGCCATCGACGAATCATGCATGGAAGTATGAGTGTGTATGTGTGTGTGGATGAACGTGAACAACATCTAATAGTGCCCTTTATCTTTAGTTCTGAATAACATCTATTGTGAGAAACATCGTGTGTATCAATGTAAGTAAAATAGATATCCAGTAAAACTGTTGTGGTTTGTAAGTAAAATCTACATAAAATCCTATCAATAATAACAATCATCCTTATATATCGTGCTCCGGTTCACCCCTTGCACTCGTCAAAGTATTTCATGTATATCAATATATTAAACGATATATTAAAATTCCAAACTCTGTTGTTCGTTTCTTTCTCCGGTCCAACAAGGTTGAATTAGCGAAACTCATTTGCGATGATATAAATATAATATGTACGAGTGCAGTCTAGTGTGAATGATGTTTGAAAAAATGTTTAGAAGAATTTGCCAGAATAAAACAATTATATGAGAATCGTCAAAGAGGAAACACGAGTATGTAAGGGTTAATAAGAGTGAGAGAGGGGGAGAAGAATTTTCAATTTTAGAAAGTGTCAATCAATTTTCTTTGTTGAAAATAGTTTATTGCGAGATGTTTTCGTTACTTAAATACTTTTATCTAAATGTACTGTTAGACAGATTGTTCTAATCGCGACATCTTTATTTTTGTTTTATAACTAATTACTTCAACGGCATGACGTTACTTTTCTGCCCTT
The DNA here is from genome assembly GCF_001483705.2 of Eufriesea mexicana. Lineage (NCBI taxonomy): Eukaryota > Metazoa > Arthropoda > Insecta > Hymenoptera > Apidae > Eufriesea > Eufriesea mexicana. The sequence continues at coordinate 1,102,342 of NW_016907864.1, read as the reverse complement.
ATATATTGTGCTTTGGTTCACCTCTCGCTCTTTCTCTGTATACATCGCCAAAGTATTTCATGTATCTCAATAAATTAAACCTAAAATTCCCAACTTAGCTGTTCTTTTCTTTTCCTGATCAAATATATGCTAATGTGTGAACTGTTAAGAAAGGTACAAGATATTGGTGTCCATTTCTATCCATAGTGGGAAAGAAAATTGGAAAAGAATTGGGGATACGAGTCAATTATAAATTATACAATTAATTAAATCTACAATTAATTAAACCTAAAATTAATTAAACCTAAAATTCCCAACTCTGCTGTCTTTTTCTTTTCTTGGTCCAATATATACTAATGTGTGAACTGTTAAGAAATGTATAAGATATTGGTGTCCATTTCTATCCACAGTGAGAAAGAAAATTGGGAAAGAATTGGGGATACGAGTCAATTATAAATTATACAA